>NW_028319335.1:0-300000 GCF_062004578.1 Staurois parvus
CGCTGCACAATAGATCTTTTCTTTTTTAGGGGGGCGGTGCTGCCCCCCTAAAGATTGCAAGCCCTAGACAAATGCCTTGTTTGCCTCGCATTAGATATGCCCCTACACACCCTAATGCAATAGGCTGCGCATCTATGGTAAGACCAGCAGAGTTCACTCAAGAAGAGCTATCACTAGAATGTCCTCTTTCTGTAACAGATTGCCATGCATACCTTGCTTAATACCCCCCTGGGAGAACTCAGAAAGATCCTCAGCTGCTGCCTCACCAACTTTCCTTTTCTCTGTCAACTCATATGTACAGCAAGAACATCATCATCATTCCTCCCCTCACCTGTACATCAACCCCTGTGACATTGCACCTCACTTGTATCCTTAGTCATCTGTCATTAGACAATAACTGTAAATGCTTCTCAGCTCCACCACTGTCTTGTTCACTTATCCATACTACTGTGACAGATGGGCCTGCCCTTAAGGTGACTGTCATCTAGACATCCATGACCACTCTACTCTATGACCAGCTTCTTGTTTTCTTGGCTTCAGATCAATCTCACCTCAACCCAGTTTCAAACTCATTATCTTACATGTGCACATCTACAGCAAAATATCCAGTGAGCCAAAGACAGAGCTGATTGTGATTAAAAAAATATCAAATGTATCCAAAACAGAAGCCAGGCAACCAACCACGAAACCCACAAATGTGGAAACACTAACATCATTCTGCTAAACCAATAGTTGCCTTTGGCAGTCACCACATGTAGATTACAACTAAATGTAATTTATATAGAGGTTTACATGTGCTTTGGAGACAAAAGGGCCAAATGAGTATTACAGGGTTTTTTTCTTTACATGGAAACCATTTTTGAAGCTTTTATTCCAGTGAGATAATCCTTTTAATGCCAAACTTTCTGCTACAAAAGTAAAGATGAATTTCATTTCTTTCCCTATGCTGTCCTCTACTGTTAGATTCCTGGTAATACATTTAGATGATATGTGAGCCTAGTGTATTGGTAATATGATCATTGAAGGATATCTGTCAAGACAAATACGTAGGATGCCATTGCTGATTTCTCCTTTTGAGAATTCCAGTTTCCTGGATGCCATGCTGATGCTTTGGCTGGAACACATTCTGAGTCACTGACCAGGAAGAAGTATAGAGATAAGGAATTCTAAAGCCGGGTATACATGTATTGAAATTCAGCTGGTGCAGCAAGAACTGGATGAATTTTGGTCCATGTGTACCCTGTCCATTCAAAAGCCGGTCATTAGACCAAATTCTATGGAATGTTCCTGCCAATGGCTGCAGCTCTAATCAGTGAATTCCGATGGGAGGAGTCCCCTCTGTCAAAATACAGTAGTACAGTGGGGGAGATCCCTGCATCTACACCACTTGTGTGGATAAGGAGACCTGTCCATTTTTTGGAATGAATGAAAAAAAACTGGGCGTGTGTCAAGGTCAGGGGTCAGGCTTGGAGACCAGTAGTCATAGCAGTAGAGAGGCTCCCACCGACCAGCTGGATGAGTACATGGGTAGAACAGGTCACTCATGCAGATGGTACGGGCTCGCCCAAGGTGCGAGGTCTAAACACTAACCAGTCTTCAGTAGAGCTCCTGATGGTGAAGATGCGTTTTGCTGCCTGCTATTACCAGGCCGCAGTCCTCAGGATCGCCCCACCAGGAGGTGAGCAAACCAGAGTCCAGTAGCAGATGTAGCATATAGGGATCAAGCAGAAGTGTAGTCAGTAACCATCCAAAGGTAACCATCCAAAGGTCAGTAACAAGAGGTTGTAGGTTGGAAACCAGTGGAAGTGTAGTTGCGGAACAAGCTAGAATCGGTAAGGAATGGTTGCAGGTTGAGATTGAGTATTGTCGACAAACAAGTCAAGGTTAATAATGAGTGGTAGTGGAGATATAAACAGCAGCAGAAAAGAGCAGGATTTTGGCTGGAGGAGAGCACAATAATCTGTTAAACAGGAAGTGCATATGCTTGGTCTAAATAGGAAATTCATGGGAGGAGCAAGGAGTTTCAGGTTCACCGCAAAAAAGGTAACAAGGCAAGATTGCCTAAGGGATCAGAATGCCGACAGTAGTCCCTCCTATGGTGATATAGTGGGTGGAGTTAGTGCCCCTTTATTTGCCAGCTTGCATGCTGGCTTTCCCCTATGAGGTGCACCCCAACAGAGGAGATCCCTGTGAAAGGTGCATAACTTGGGCTGAGGACGCAGTGCAGGTAACCCCATGATATTGCACAGAGCAGCCCCAAACCTCCCCTTCCGGGGACCCACGCTGGCACTCCAGGTTCCTCCTCTTCTCAGTGTGCCACCATAGGAAACTGCTCTGGGGGGGAGGGGGCACATCAGTGGTCTCACTCTCGAGCCAGGTTGTGTGTGTTTATAGGCACACACAGCGAAATTTGGCCCCACCCCTCACTCTATGTTCACAGAATTTGATTGACAGCAGCAGGATCCAATGGCTGCCACTGCTACCTCTCTGTCCTGTGAGGAGAGAGAGCTGCATGGCTGAAGAAGGACACAGCTCTGGATCAAGATAGGACTCAATACAGATACTGGAACATTTTTTTACCTTAATGCAGGTAAAGCATTAAGGTAAAAAAATGTTCTGCCTTTACAACCACTTTAAGAACTGTGCTAGGCATTATGTATTGTTAGACCTAGAGTTATGTTCACTGCTTTTCTAGAAAAGTTATGATTTACTGCTGTTTATCTGTTGGGTTTTTGCAAGCCACCTTCCCTATATGGAAAATCACTAGCACAGGGACATGCCATCTTTAAAGAGGGGGGAGTATATGCAGGTGTTAGTGCCCCTTTATTTGAAACCCTTCCTGTAGTGCTGTAATGGGTGAAGTTAGTGCCCCTTTATATGCCAGCTGTGGGTAGGATCCAGCAGAATTGGGGTATGGGAGCAGGACACCCCATATCAGCAAGATGTAGTGCTGTTCTGGGGAGCAGAGAGTAATAGCCCCCTGCCCTGCAGGGCTAAACCACCAGGGTGAACAGAGGAGGACACACGGGAAGATAGAGAAACCTTGCTACCCCTGACCTTTCTCTAGCAGGTCCTGTTGCTTGGATCAGGAAGGTCTGGGAGCCTAAAAGCAGCAACCATAAGTGTAAATTACCTGTAGGAAGAGTCTGTTTACATCTTTTCAGATGGCCGTACTGGTTCTGTGGCTATTCTGCACTAAAGAGACAACTGACAAGGAGTCATATAATGGAGGTATGGGGTTCTGCATTAGAGACTACTGTTAGGAGCTTGTAATAATGACAGCGTGTTATGAAGAAGAAATGTCACTGAACGAAAAAAATATCTGAATGGTTTTGCAGTAAAGCCTAAAGTGCAATTGGACATTCTTTTATTCTGGGTGACAGGTCTGTGGATGAGAATGTGGAAGAATCAGGCCTCAGGCTAGTAGAAAGGGTTGACACAATATGGCACAGTTTTTCCTAGACAGATAGGTGACTATCCCATCCAAGAAGAAGTGGAGTGGGTCTGGAGTCAACATGGCGGAAACTTCTCTCCAGTGGGGGACCCTTACATGTCCCTCTGCGTCATCATGTCCATTGCAGGACCATAGGAGCGTAGGGGAGAAGGCACTGCAGGGACCGTCCTAGCAGCACGGAGAATTAGGTAAGTAGATCTTATTTTATGTATCCCCTAGACCTAAATGAGCAAATAATCCTTGCAGTGCAAGCATAGCTCCACTGCAAGGGCTAATTTTAAATTTCCCGGAGTTGGACTTAAAATTAGCCAATAAAAGGTATAATGTAAACTCCAAACTTACTGCATATTTGGCTTTTAGATAGATAATCCAGAACATGCTACTAATCATAGGAATTTAGGGAAAATAATTTTTTTATAAGGAGAAACGATCATGGAATTGAGTCAATTAATTTTTTTTTAAGTTTATATTTTTTTATAGATATTTTATATGTTTTTTACTACAATAAACCTTTGGTACAGGGAGTATTATTGAGATAGGTGAAATGAACAACAGATTTTTCTTCAAAGAGCTAAGGAGAGGCTGAACAATGTATAAAAGAGCCATTATCGCAATCTGCTGGTTACACATGAAAATACAAAATAAATAAACAATAAGACAAAAACCAGAAAACTATCAACAATAATTCATAAAGAAAGATGATAAAGGTACTCAGAGATGAATTACCATCTGAGGAGAGTGTCAAAAATGATTGCTTACAGTGCAACTGTCAGGAGAGAAATATGGAGGCTGCCATTGCTGGCTTCATGTTGAGGATGCTAGATGCCTGGCTATGTCCAGTTTCAGCACTTTAAATTATTGACCTTGAGCTAATATGCTGCAACTAAAGGTAGGAGAAAAGGTAGAATTGCTGGTCTTTATCATCACTTCATGTCAGTGAATCACACTGTATTGAAGTCCATATACTGTATTTTAATATTGTTATTGTATTAAAGTGGAGCTCCATCCAAAAGGGGAAGTTCTGCTTTAAGGCTTTGTCCCCTGCTCCCCATTAAGAATTGGCACCTTTGGGGAGCGGGTACCCAAATTTGATAGGTTCCCACTTCCGGTGCAATCACCTAAGGTGATCGGAAACGGAAGTTGTCCCCCCTCCCTCTCTCTTTGTAGTCTTCTGGGATACATGACAGGTCCCAGAAGACTACGGGACCTTTCACAAAGCGCAGTGCTACTTGTGCATGCGCAGTGGGCACCTGGCAAGCTGTCACAGCCGGGTGTCCACACTGAAGTTGCCAGCGCCGGGGAGAGATGAGGGATGGTGAAACCAGCTGTGGTGAGGACATTGGTGGAGCGAAGGACAGGTAAATGTCTGATTTTAAAAGTCAGCAGCTACAGTATTTGTAGCGGACTTCATACCCTATGTGCTAGTGACACAAGCTGTAGACTAAGTGTAGAGTTGTGTCGGTTACTTGAATTATGCCATTTTGAGGAACTTCCGACCAGGCAAAAGGCAAAGTTTCAAAGCTTAAATGAATAAAGTGTAAACAGTACAGAGTCCGACATGACACAGTCTTTTCCTAAATCCCCAATCCTTTTCAGGCTATGTGCTGTCCTGGCATACCTGCAAAGGGGGAGTCCATGCAATTACAGAGTCCATCAGGGGCATTCCCTATCAGCTGGTGTCTTTGGGGAGAACCCCAAGTTCTGGCAATTCACTTGGTGGCAGACTGCGACATGCTTGTACTTCTCCCCAGTGCTACTCTTTGGTCCTCTTACTTATGGGGTTCTTTCTTATGGGCTCTGGACTCTCAGCTCTCCTCAGGGAATCTCTCTTCCAAACCACTGTCCATCTTTTATATCACAGGTTCAGTGGGTCGGACTTAAAGATAACCCGCCGAAAACTAAAGAACCGAGAAAGGCATTAACCCCTAACCCTCCCTCAGCCCCCCTGTACAGCTATTCCCTCACTGCACATCATTGCTGATATAATAAACATGAAACTCTGCATCCCTGAATCCCCACCAGTATGAATGAGGTCTGCTTGTGCTTCAGCTACTAGCTGGTGATGTTCATATGGCACTAACAGAAAATATCTATTTTGTAGGCATGCTGAGGATGCCATAGGGCATTAAACAAGTTCTATGGTCATAGCATGCTCACCATTTTAGAAAATCAGTATTGTAATAACAACACAAACAATAGTTATTTCCGACAATCCAATACAACTTTGTATTCCTGTATCCCTGCATACTTTGCAGCTTTTCCTGTGCTATTTACTTTCCATTTCTAAGGACTATATATCGCATGGTACCTTGCTGCATGCAAGCAGTTATTCCTGTACTGACTCCGACTCCTGAATCTCCTCCTCTCAGCACCTCTGTAGTTCAGGAGGCAGCAGGGGCGGACTGACCATTTGGAAACTCGGGCACTGCCCGAAGGCCCGGGGTCCGTAGGGGGCCCCATGAGATGCCCCTGGTACCTTTTTCATAGGCTTTTTTGAGTTTGGGCAAGGACACAGGGGCCCCATGATCCCCTATTGCCCGGGGGCCCCATGAGTTGTCAGTCCGCCCTGGGACGCAGGCTCTGTGAAATGTGTGACAAAGCAAGATTTTTCAGATTAATAGGAACAAGATAGAAAAAGGTGAATTTTAATGTAGACATTAATATATACAGTAGTTTTACATTTTGACTATAGACTCACTTTAAGGCTCCATGCACACTAGCATTTTGTTAAGCTCCTAGAAGCTATTATCAGCATATCCTTTCTGCTTTTTTGGAGGGTTTTTCCAACAGAAAAAGTACTGTAAAACTGCTAATGGTCCTAAATGCTTCTGAACGCTACTAAAACACTATTAAAAATGCTTTTACCAGCGTTTTTTTTATCCAGCATTTTTCCAAGCTTTTATTAGCTTTAAAAAAATGCTAGCGTGCATGGAGATCTTTCCTCTCATTTGTGGTGACTGACAGTTGTTTTTAGTAAAATATTACGTTTACAGCCTGGATATGGACATATGTAAAGTGCCTTTAGCTAGATCCAGAGTTCTTCTTTAAAAGGTAAATTGCACTACTTAGCTGGGTTAACAGTACCTGCTGAATGCAATTAGAGGTTCTCTGATTTACTACATATTACAAGTTATTGGAGATGACTCTTTAACCACTTCAAGTCCGGACACTTTCACCCCCTTCCTGTCCAATCCAATTTTCAGCTTTCAGCGCTATCACACTTTGAATGACAATTGCGCAGTCAGGCAACACTGTACACATATGAATTTTTTTAGCATTTTTTTGAGACAGATAAAACTTTATTTTGGTGGTATTTATTCACCACTGGGATTTTTTTTTATCTTATATAAATGAAAAAGTCCAACATTTTTTTAAAAAAGTGTTTTTCTTATAACATTTTGCAAATAAATAATTTTTCTTCATAAATCTTGGCCAAAATGTATTCCGTTATCTTTTTAGTAAAAAAAAATAACCCAAACCAGTTTATAACCAAAAATTATAATTTTTGAAAAAAAATTTGTTCATTTTTATTTTATATTTTTATATTATTTATGTTTTTTTAAACATACTGTCACCCTAGCAGTAGTGTCACCACTGTACTACTTGTGGGGGGTGATGAAGATTTTTTTTTTACACTGATTGCTTTTACACCCATAAAGGCTGTAAAAGCAATAATTTCTCCTTCTCTCTGGTTGCATTCTTGCAGCCATTGAGAAATACTGTGAGAGCTATGATTGGTTACAGCTTGACACATGGTACAAGGCTGTTGTGAATAGCTTTGTACCATGTGACCTCTGTGATCATTCACAGATTTCACTAGCAGTAAGTGATCACATGATCGGGACCTCACACAGTACGACGATCGGACAGAGGGCATCGGATCGTGGTGCTGCACGCTCCCAGGAAGCGCGCACAGCTTGTAAACGCAGGCACTGTTTATGAACGGCAACTCGCTCCTGTCCAGCCATTTATGTACATGGGCCGGACAGGAAGTGGTTAAAGGATAAGTTCACCTTTTGACCAAAAGTAATAAATGCATGATTTTTGCAGGTTAAAAAAAAGTGCACTTATTATTTTTGGGTGCAGGAGCCTGTAAAACACTGCACAAGCAGATCTCTGGTGCCATGCAGGTCTCCTGCAGACCTGTCCGTATATCTGCTTGAATGTCATGATGTACAGGCAAGCAAATATACTGACAGGAAGATTCAATGAACTACCACAGCACTGTGATAGCGATAGTTCATTGAGAACTACAAGCCAACAGCTGCTAAGGCTGTCGGGACTTGTAGTTCATTCAAAACACTCCGAATAAATGACGTGTGAGCAGTGGCTGCAGTATTGGGAACATGTTACATGTTCCATCCTATATACGGGTGGAATATGGAACATGTTCCGAAGGGTGAACTTATCCTTTATTACATTCAGCATTCTTGAACATGTTGTGAAGAGTTTACATGGCATAGCCAACAGCCATAATTCTTAGGACATGTTGTGTCTAATAAATGACTTTGATATATCTTACAGGAAATGTAAGTATCTAATCTAGAATGAGATCAAACACTAAGAAACGTCTGCAGGACAAACGGCCGGAGATGAACACAAATCCTTATTATGTCTGGTCCTTTATGTCTACATCTCAGGATTTAGGATCTGGATCCGTTTATGATTTTGTAAACGGAGATTCTGCCTCTGCTTGTCCGAAATACAAATAAAATATTTTAGATATGGTCTGCTGCCAACTTTTAGGTTTCATGGGATGTTTTCTGTTTGGCCAAAGTATTATCTTGTTTCCTTTCTGATAAGTTATTACAGATAAACTTCTTTTTGTCAGCAGCATAGTTTCAAACATTCCTCCAATTTTTATAAACAGACATTATGCTATGACCTTTAAAGGGACACTACTATCCATTTAATAAAAATATCCACATTAGAATATTATGGTCAGCACAATGACTTAGTGGTTAGTGCTTCTGCCTTGCAGCACTGGAGTCCTTAATTTGAAGCCCGGCAAGAACACATGGAGTTTGCATAGTCTCCCTGAGCTTGCACAAGTTTCCTTGGAATACTTCAAAGCCATGTCTATAGGGTAATTATCCTCAATATGTATGTGAGGTCAGGATCTTAAATTGTATGTCCCTTGAAGGCAAGGACTGGTGTGAATGTAAAGTGTCAGTGTTATATAAATGCCTACCTGTAATAATATTACGGCATTTCAGTTTAAAACATCTAAATGCCCATAATAATAATATCTTTACTTAGTGATATATCGTTAATTTTTTTAACATAATGCCCACTTACTTTTGCCCTCAGGGCGAGATTTACTAAAACTGGTGCACTCATAATCTGGTGCAGCTGTGCATGGTAGCCAATCAGCTTCTAACTTCAGCTTGTTCAAGTAAGCTTTGGCAATAAAACCTGGAAGCGGATTGGTTAATATGCAGAGTTTCACTAGTTCTTGCAGTCTCCACTTTTAGTAAATATCCCCCTCAGTGTCATCTTTCTATCATGAACACCAATCTAACTTCAGGGTTGTTATAAAACAATATATAAAAGTTCTAGAAGTATATCCAAACGATTGATCATGTAATATTTGTGCACCCTCTGCAATGAGTTTCACTTTGTTACTGGGGGTGACTTAAGTTCATATTACATGTTCCACGCGTTTTTAAGGTGGAACATGTAACATGTTCCCACTCCAGCAGCCTCTCACCAACCCCCCACCCCCGCATTGTGACAGTGGGCTGGGGGGGTCTTCTTCCCGCACCCGCTGTCACAATTTAAGTACCTGAAATAAATATAAGTACCTGAAATAAATTTGAAAAGAGCGTGGACGTGCAGGGCTCTGCCGACACAGCCATATCATTCATTCACAGAGATCTGTGAATGAACTACAAGAACCGACAGCTTTTGTGCCTGACGGCTTGTAGTTCTCAGCGAACTACCAGGGTATTAGTGAGCGCTCTAGGTAGTTCATTGAGTCTTCCTGTCATTGTTTAAGTGCCTGCCCATGCAAGCCTTTGTGGCTTGTAGTTCTCAATGAATTGCAAAGGCATTGGTGAGCATGCCAGTAGTTCATTGATTCTTCCTGGACTTAAGCAACCGCCTGCCTGTATTGAAGGTACCGGCAAACAGATACATAGAGTCTGCAGGAGCCTGAGATTGCACCTGTGATCTGCTGATTGCGAGTGCAATGCTTTATCTGCCAAAAAAATGTGTATTTATTATTTTTTTTAGAAAGGTGAACCTTATCCTTTCAAAACTAAGCCTCATCATCTGCCAATCCTCTATACAATTAGATGTCCATGAAAAGGAGGTACTCCCGCTGGCCAGACTAATGGCAGTTGTCAGGACTCAATAGTGTCAGTTTTCACAGAAAGGAGATATTTTCAAGGACAGTTACTGTAACACTTTCTCATTCCAGATGCAAGCAACACGGTTAGAACTGCAGGAAATTGACTTGATGGATGTCCACAATTGATCATTTTAATTATCGTGGGCTACAGGCAAGTTGAATCACTTCACATAGACTCTGTCTTGACATCACTTGTGTTCTCAGTTCCACCCACCAGCTCAGTCTGTCACAGTGAAACACTCTTGCTTGGCCTTGTAATTTGGGAAAACTTGTCCAACACCACAGAAACCATTTTAGATCACAGATGACAAAAGTAGTGAAGACTGGAATGCTGTGGCAATTTGTCAGAATTGGAGGACGGTGAAAAAAGTTGACAGGTTGTACTTCACAGCTAGTCACGTTGCGTTCCATGGAGCAAGTGGCATCTGATTTATGTGCTTCTAGAGATTGGTTTTCCCGACCATCAGTCTGCACCTTTTATCTTATAACGCTTTGAAGTCATTCCCAATGACTTCTCTGGGGCCTGAACCCTAGTGGGTAAGGATGGAAGCACAGGCGGATGGATCTGAAGGCTGCACATAAAGGTTAGTGTGGCAGTCATGATGTGAAATGCCCCTCAGGAGCCTCTGTTCTCTGACTGCCTACTAATGCCAGGCTGCTGAAGCTGAATAAGTTCTGGAATTGGAGAGACTACTCCCCATAACTTGCGCCCTTTAAAGTAGCACATATGATGCAGTCTGTCACTGGCATTAACAGTTCATGTTTTTTGGATCATCTATGATCACCTTCATGATCCTAGGAATTCATCTCTATCCTGGTAAACATATGAAACAATACTAGAGATTTTTACATTGTTACAGAGTACCATCTCCTGTTTATTTTTGGAATCTTACCTATTTTTCCACTACGTTTAACAGGGTGACAGGGCTGTTCATTTTACAGTAAACTCGTACAACGGTGTTGTCACTCTGTGGACAGGATAGTTATAGATGGGCAGTTAGTTTTAAATGGCATTTAGGTAAGTGACAAGTTAATGCCTTTCCATACACAAGCTATAGATTAACATGTTAACCTGCACAATGCCCCTTTGCTAATGGGATGATAATCTATGTTGTCCTGTTGGCAGCTAACAGCTGACACTGTGTGTGGCTGATAGTCAAGCTACAGTACTATCTGTAAACTACAGCATTAGTTTGTGAATGAAGCCTGCAAGTGATCCTATACCTTACATGTCCTGCCAGCTATAGGAGAACATGCAGGCTATATGAACACATGGCTTCATTCACAAAATATGCCTTCAGTCTGCAGATGGCACTGAAGCTTGAAGATGGCATTGTGCTTGTGTTTGTCAAATACAATTACAGTAATAAAAAATAAGGCAAAAATAAAAGTGGTACATACATACATATATACACATTATATATATATATATATATATATATATATATATATATATATATATATATATATATATATATTACATACACACACATTGCTCAGCATAAATGAGTATACCCCAACAGATTTGTCTGAAAACAAATCCGATTGAGAACCTCTGGTGGGACTTAAAGAAAGCAGTTGCAGTGCGCAAGCCTAAGAATGTGACTGAACTGGAGGCCTTTGCCCATGAAGAATGGGCGAAGATACCCGTAGATCGCTGCAAGACACTTGTGTCAAGCTATGCTTCACGTTTAAAAGCTGTTATAACTGTAAAAGGATGCTGTACTAAGTACTAAGATTGAATGTCACTTGGGGGTTGAATAAAACTGATAATGCTGTGAGCACAGAAAAGACATTTGTGGTTATTTCATTATAACTGTTATGTTATATTTGTCTGACCTACAAGTGCCTCTTTAATGTAAATGTAAGCAAGATGACTGAATGATCAAAAGCAATGTCAAACTGGCCAAAACACTCAATTTCAGTGGGGGTTGAATAATTTTGGCCACAACTGTAGGTTTATTTCATGGATTTAGTTGTACGGTGGTCAAGTTTATGGTATTGGAGAAAATCCCTGAAAATTCACATGGTGGCGATTGGGATTGTCTAATCCTACAGTGGGAAACCCTGTGGATAGAGACTTAATGCCACCCCACCCCCTCCCCTTTCTATAAAGTGCTATCTCGTCTAAGTGGCTAACATGATGTTCATGATGTTGGGTGCTAGTTTTGTTTATGTCCATTGCTATTCCTTTTTTATTTATGTATATAGAGCAGTTTGGATTGATTCCCTTTTTCCTCTTTTCTTTTTTATTGCGTTGTTTTGTACCATTTATCTAAATTGTTATCATTGACTACACTGTATGTTGCTGCCAGTGTGAGCCCACTGCTGGTTGGTCATGGGACGGTGCCTCTGCTCTTCCCCATGATGGTTACATAATTCCCTGAGGGGGGAGGACCATGGTGGTGACTGCATCCTCTGAGCCTATTCACGGTCCCCAAGATGACCACATTGGTGGCTACTGCGTATGCGCAGATTTCAAGCATACGCGGTTCGGGACATCTAGTCCGGTGACGTCAGACGCGGGCGGTGGCTGGCAGATCCATACATGCTGGATTGGGGGTATAAATGGTGGGGACATTTACCAGGAGGGGCAGCTTCATTCTTTTTCCAGTTAGACCACATTTCAATAGCATTTTTAAGCATTGGTATACCATTCTATGTGATACCATATTTGGGAGACTTTTGACTATCACTACTACATGATTTTAGTCCTATGGTATTTGGGGAATCACATACAATGGAAACTTTTTCGTTTATTTTTAATTATTGGCTTTTGACAAGCCCATTTGTTTGGGCTAAATACTTATTTCCTTAGAGTTATTGTTTATATGCTTGTAGATTTTTGTCTATGGGGATCTGTTTATGCCTTGGCCGAAACGGACATCTTTAACCCTTTATTTGTGGCCTCTCTATATTTTGGGTTTCTGACCCGATACTAAATACCTGGACACTTTTTCATCCCCTCCTGGTTTAGATTTTGGCACCCTGTTTACAAGGTTAGTTTATAGCTGGGGTCTTGTAGCTGATTTTTTTCTTTTCTAACATGATTTTTTTTTTGTGTTTTTCAGTCACACGGGTGGTCCATCTGCCACAGTGCTTGTCATTTTTACACCCCGTGGCCGCTGTGGGGGAGACATGTTGGTGCCTTTGTCTTGCCTATTTCAGCTAGGATGAGTTCACATTGATAGGAAAATTATTTGTGGATTTTGAGATTTCTGTATGTAACATTGAATAGTTGTAATGCTATGAGATATGGTACTCTTGATTGTTATGATTCTATTTCAAAGTAATTTTTGACATTTCCTCCAGAAGAAGTGGATTATTTCCGTGAAACATGTAGAGGAGTCAACATTATCTCCTATCAAGGGTGGAGCTGTGACAACCACAATTTATGTGACATATGCTGTCAAATCACTGCAATTTCAGAACAGATTCATGTACATGTCTGATCAATTTCTTGTATACGGTTTTGTTAAGGTTTTGGGGTTGTATTCGATATGTGCAAAGAGAGATCACACAAATACTTATAATTATAACATTTATTACAAATAACAGATACGGATAAAAAGAAAATAAAACAAGAATTCTTAACTAAAGATGCTGTTTTTGCCATGGGTCACTCCATTATATGGCGTGGCCAATGATCAGAAAAGACGCATGCTTAACGCAAGCTCTGTGTTGAGACAAATATTTCCATTCTAGTCGTGTGTTATATACTGGACTTGTGTGTAGGGAATGTCCAGCTAATCTTTTAAGGACTTTTCAGTAACATTCCTTTGGTGTGAGTCATCTAAAGTTACCAACCTTGTCTCCTTATTAGATATTGTGAGCCAACAATAATAAAGAAATATAAAATATACAATTTCCCCATCACTCCACCCCCTGGCTCACAAATATTATACAATGATGCCTCCCACTGTACATATCAACAGTGGAGAGAAGGCACCTAATTATTGTAATCAACTGAATAATTGTGTTCTTCCACCTCCTGGTTAAATTTGCCTTAAATGAATAATAAGGGATCTAAAGTGTATCTACTTAGAGTGTAGATGTCTGATTTTACCTACACAGAAAATCACAGAAAATCTAATTCGGCTATCTTAGGGCTGAAAAATCCAAAATTCAAAAAACATTATAAAAAAACATGTTGGACTAACAAAAGAACACCAAACTTTCCCTTTCAAGAATTCAAAAGCACAGGAGCAGACACGAACATCAGACTTTCTTTTCCAAGAGTTTAGAAGTATAGAAGCTTGTCACAGTCCTCCATATCTGGACTCTGCTGAGTCTTAGTCATCTGATCAGATCACAGCTGCAGCACAGCACATGCAACACTGTAAAAAATGAAAGAACTGTAGAATGCAAAGTCAAGTCATAGACATGCAGACACTTGAGTACCATGGAAGATGGAACTTTTGACTTGACCAACATGACAAGATAGTTCAGGTACTTGACCATGATAATTGCCCATCAGAGCAGGTGGAACTTGCACCAACATATCAGCTGCTGATCAGTGGCAAAGTCTATATAATAATAATAATGTAATATAATAATGATCTCTTGTGACCAGACCTCAAACTAGAGAAAAACTCAGACTTTTTCTTCATTAGAGTGAAATGTTGTTACAGGAACACCACCCGTCTACCACCTGAACTGTACACTACTCTGTATCTGCATAAACTATAAGCCCATCTTCACAATACTTAATGTGTGTGTTTCCTCTGTGTACTCCAGTCTCAACCTAAAACTCTAAAGACATTCGGGCAGGCTAACTGGCTCTTGTCTATACTGATCCCAATATGTGTGCACAAATTACCCATACATATGCCAGTCCCACTCGGAATCAATCAGGGTGGGTTGAGGAAAATCAAACCTGGAACCTATTTCATTATGACTATCTACCAAGAAAATTGTATGAACACTCATTCAGGTGTATTAAACGTGGTGGCCAAGGATCACTGAGTGCCATATACTGTAGAACAATGTATATATCAGTATTTAGAGCACCTTATTTTATTTTAAAGAACTTACTTTAAAATGTGCCTCGATTGCAATAAACCAAAATTATATGATAGCCTAAATTCAAGCTGTCATTCAAGTAAACAAGGTAAACCTTTACTGTAGTATTACCCTTTCTCTCCCTGTACTGTGCACATCCTGTGGATTCTGTTTTTCACTCCACCAGTGGTTCTGCCTTACAGTTCCACTACAATAATTAGAATAGAATATACCAAAGTACATGCCACCATAATCTAGCTTAAATACACACAGGAAGGGACAGTACAGAAAGATGTATAACCAGATTTTCAGTGAAAATGTTTAGGTATTCTTTACCCTTCAAAACACAAAAAACAAGCAAACCATTCCAGATATGAAAACAATATTACTAATAATCAAACACTAAGTTTTTCTCTATTGTTGTTTAATATTCAGCTTAACCAGAGAAAACTCTTAAATAGCCATCATGCAGCATCAAAATTATTTGCTGCTCGGTTTACGATGAGCTCTAGCAAAAACTTTCATTACATTCACATATTTCACAGAAACATAAAAAACAATAATAAAATGGTGCAAATTGTCCTTGGAAGCTGTAATCTTCTTCTTTAATTCTTTCCAATCAACCATATACTAATGCCGTTTTTTTATTATCTAGGAACTAAATGAAGTAAAAAGATCTTAGTGAGGTATCAATAAATTTCCTTCCTAGAAATTAACGAATGGTTAGCACAGAACAGATATTATACAAGACATAAAAAATATGGCCATTATTGATGATTCATAAGTGCACTCTATTACCCATAATAAATGAGCTCGTATCAATTAATTAATACATTATTACCATATGGATTTTCATTAAAGGACATCCATGAAAAGTTGTCAATAATTTACCATGGTTGAGATGACATTCACAGATTCACCACATGTGCACAAACATAATACGTCACCATCCATTTTGATTTTTCTATTTCATCCCGTTGTTGATCCCATATAGATCTTAGAAACTCCTAAACTTCTAGGAACAGATCTGGTTCCTTCTGTGTTAATGGAAAAACTTAAAACAGTGTTATATTCTAAAGTATCAGACTTCATTATAATCACCAATAAAGACAATACAAAAGGTATACATGTACATATCTAGTGATCATTCACCATTGTCCTAACTCAAGCTGTTACTCTCAGCTTGGTCATAAATTTTACATGTCATGTAGACTTTTACTAGCTGAGCAACTAGTGCAAATGCCTTCCATTAAAGAAACCGACATTTATTAATTGTGGGTGGTGCTTAAGTTGTATTCCATCCCTTCTTCCTTTTTCACGCCCCGTAGGCTGGTATAGAGAGCTAAACATTTAAATAACTATAATAATCATGGCTGTTTTTTCAGGAATTTAAAGGGTGTTGGCCACAAGCAGCCAAAGGATGTCAACCACAATCAACCATTTTCTTTTCTTTTGTTTCAAATTACCTAAGGAGTTACATAGTAAAAACTAACAATTTCACCAGGATTGTATTTTTGCAACATGATTAACATTTCCCTTTGCCTTGCATATTACCCACATTTTACCATCACGTTATACTAGTCATTTTACAGCTGGTCGAAAAATGTCTTGCTTCACAGACAAACGTTCTATGAAGGGAGGTTGTGGGGGCTACTGCAAACTTGCTCTCTGTCACACAAGCAGGTTTTCTCAGACAGGATGGCCCTGATTTACTAATGTGCCTAGGCACATTGCCATGGGCTAACGTCTACTTTTCAATAGCGACCGTCTACTTTTAGATGGCAAAGACATTTACTAAAGAAAGCATCAACAAGTAGACACGAAAGCGAATTTACTAACCAGGCACAATCCTGGAATCAGTCTAAGAAAGCAGACTTGCTAAGACGCATGTCTACAACAATGAAAAATCACTGCAAAGACATGTTCACATTGAAATTTTATTTCACAAATATTGGGACTTCACATTAAAAAATATATCTTACATTTCCAAAAAAATTTAAAATGTGTAAAAAATGTTTTTTTAAAGGAACTCATGACAGTCAAGAACTAGACGCTTTTCCAGCATCTATGCACGGATATAAATGCGCATGTGCAGAACACATTTTAGCCGTCTGCCGTGGGCGCTTTCTTTGTAGACGCTGTTTAATAGTAAATCTCTGTGTGGAGTCCGCCGACAGAAGGCACTCGATTGCGTCTAATGTGTTTAACAAACAGCACTATTTGTAGCTGGGCATATCTTTATGTATTCTAATTTGATTTCCTTAGCTCTATTGATTCTGTTTTTATTTCTCATCCTTTTTAATTATTTCTGTAATGATTTTACATATTTTGAAGGTCTAGATAATATATATTTTGACAGCTGAATCTAAAAAAAACAAGAACAAAAAAAAAAAAGAACAAAAAAAAAAAACAACAGCGTTGGGTCCCCCCTTCTCATCCATACCAAGCCCTTTGCGTCTGGTATGGATCTTAAGGGGCAACTCCAAATCCATACCACACCCTTATCTGAGCATGCAGCCCAGCAGGTCAGGAAATGGGGGGGTGAGCGAGCCCCCCCTCTCCTGAACCATACCAGGCCACATGCCCTCAACATATTGATGGGGACAAGGTCCTCTTCCCCACAACCCCGGCCGGTGGTCGTGGGGGTCTGCGGGTGGGGGGCTTATCAGAATCTGGAAGCCTCCTTTAACAAGTTGGCCCCCAGATCCCGGCCCCCCTTCTACGTGAATGAGTATGAGGTACATGGTATCACTACTCATTCACAAAAAACAAAAACTGTAGTGTAAAAAAAAGACAGGACACAGTCTTTGACAAGTCCTTTAATAAAAGAAAAATCTAAAAGAATGTCTAAAAATCTAAAAGAAAGAAGATTTTGGATTTTTTTCAATTCCCAAATCGCACCTGAGATCGCGCGACTTGGCATGCAATTTGCATGCCCTGCTACTTGCAAATTGCATGCCAAAATGCACCCAATGTGACCGGGGGCTAACACCACAGTCACATCTAATCCGATTTGGAAATTGGTTAATTACAGTGAAGTCGCACGATTTCAAAATCAGATTGGATGTGAATGGAGCCTATAGTGGACAATAGGGTGTGAGTTGGCCTACAATTTGCAAGTCGCCTGGCATGCAAATTGCACCCGTTGTGACTGGGGGCCACCCCAGTCACATCAAAGTGGATTTTGAAGTGGTGTGACTTACACTATGGTCACATCATGGGACTTACAGTGAAGTGGCATGATTTCAAAGTCGGGGGACATGCTGATTTAAAGTACGATGTGCAAGACATCTGACACAGATCTCTCTGCAAATTGCATGAAAAGTAGTGTATTCATTACTTTAGAAGTTGTTGCAGCTCCAACCAAGTTTGAACCACACCAATATGAACGCTCTAATAGCTGTCACATTGAGTGCAACTTGGCATGTGATTTGCATGACAAGCAACTTGCAAATCGTATGCCAAGTCACACCCTATTGTCTGCTATTAGAGCGGTCACATGGGTGCATTTCCGACACTGATTTCTAAAGTAGTACATGTACTACTTTTGTGGCAATTTGCATAGACATGTCTTAGATGTCTTGCAAATCACAAGGAAATCAGCATCTTCACTGTACGTCACACAATTTCTATATCGGCTTTGATATGACCGGGGTGTAAGATCTTTTTATGTTTAACCAATTCAATAATTTTACCCCCTTCCTGCCCAGTCCAGTTTTCAGGTTTCAGCGCTCTCACACTTTGAATGACAATTGCGCGGTCATACAACATTGTACCCAAACTAAAATTTTATCATTTTCTTCACACAACTAGAGCTTTCTTTTGGTGGTATTTAATCACCACCAGGGTTTTTGTTTTTTGCTAAATTAACAAAAAAAGACCAAACATTTTGAAAAAAAAAAGTTTTTCTTTGTTTCTGTTATAAAAGTTTACAAATAAATAATTGTTCTTCATAAATTTAGGCCGAGATGTATTCTACTACATGTCTTTGGTGAAAATAACCCAAATTAGGATGTATTTTTAGTTTGTAGGAAAGTTATAGAGTTCACAAACTATGGTATATATCTGAATATTGATCAATCCTGAAGTACTGACAACCAATCTAATTTCTTGAGGTCCAAGAATGTCAGAACAGTACAGATATCCCCCAAATGACCCCTTTTTGCAGAGTAGACAGTCCAACGTACTTCATAAGAGGCATGGCGAGTTTTTTGAAGTTGTATTTTATTTGTCATAATTTTTCGGAAAATGAAAAAATTTAAAAAATTAGTTTCACTATTTTTTTTTTTACATATTGTCACCAGTGCAGTACAGCGTCATCATATAACTGGCATGGCGGTGATCAGGGACACTGACTGGTGACAGTATGAAAAAAAAAATACTTTTTTTAATAGATTTTTTCATATTTCACTATGACCAAAGTAGTACAATGTTACCATAGTAACATTGTACTACTTTGGGGAAGTGATCAGTATTTTTTTTTTTTTTTTCTTACACAATTTGCTAATAGCAAAGAATTACTTTGCTATAAGCAAGCATTTACCTGAATGACATCGATTTGTTCAGGGTTTTTTTTTTATTTTTTGTGCTTAGCTGTGATTTGGCCACAGCTAATCACATGACATGTGCATGTGATTAGCTGTGACCATTCACAGCTAGACACTAGTATACAATGGATGGCATGAATGAAGCCATCCATTGTATACAACTGTCATGTGACCTGCTGTGATTGGTCACAGCAGGTCACATGGTACCAGCAATGGGGCCGATACTCAGATACGAGGTACACGGCCGGTGACAGATCGCGCCACTGTGCCGCAGGAGCGCAATCTGCGCATGTGCGGGAGTCCATCCGGAACGCTGATGACATTTGCCACCCTCCATTCGGCCATAGAGCGGGCGGCAAATGGTAATTTCCTGAGTGTTTTTCAGATTTATGGGAAATGTTCTGTTGTATGCTGCACAGGTACACTTCACTGTGGCTTTTTTTCTGACTCTGATTTGTGGGGCCTGTATACCAAGGGTTAACGCAGGTGGGAACAGGATTAATCAGGTGCACTTTCTCTGAGCAAATGAATGACTGTGGTGGGTGTGATCTATGTTCTATAAAGAGCTGAAGTAGTGGGTGATTTTGTCTTGTAATAGGCCAGGTTATTTTCAGCAAGTCCTTGCCTGTGGTGGTTTGGGGAGGAAGAGATATTGTGATGAATTGGCTCAGACCACACTCAGGCTGTATTTTGATGTGGGCTGTAAATGTTCTGCATTTTTTTTCCTTCTAAGGTGTGTTATTGTACAATGATTGTGTGTTTATTATCTTTGCATTGTAATCCTAACACATGTCAATTGCTCTGCTCTTCCAGATCTGCACTTGGCTATAGGTTGCTTGCTTATTTAGACTGAAATGCAGTTTTCAGACAAACTTGATGAGAAATATATGTGTGGGGGATTTGGGTAGGTGGGAGGTGTTTGTTATTTTGGTACTTATGTATTTTTATATTGACATTTTGATCTGCAGCCTGTTTGGTGGATAGATGATCCTACTAAGTGATTCATATTAACCATTTGTTTCCTGCTGTAACCGGTGAAAGCACAGTTCATTAGAAGTATAATCTTTTAGATTGTAAGCTCTTATGAGCAGGACCGTTCTATTTTAGCAGCATCAATCCTGCTTTTTTTCCCCACCAAGAAATTGACTACCTACTTGTTGCTGCTATCCAAATAAATGTGGAATATGTATTTGATCAAAAAACGTTTGGACTATGTATATTTTTGGGGGGTTATTTCATGTTCAAGTTCAATATACTAGCACCCCTAACACTTATATTTTGAGAGCTATATAATATGCCCAAATCTAGCTTGTTAGAGTGCACATATGCAAGTCCAAACTAACAAACCAACAGCCCCCTATTGCACCAAAAGACGATGTTATGTACCAATCAATAGGTCGTGTTAAATGTCCAGCTAGCTATTCTTTTTCTACAATCTTCTTAACAGTAATAATTTAGGCCCCCAATCTATGTTGACTTTGGGCCTTTACCGGCAAACATATATTCACCAATGCCAAATACACAATAGAACTGCAAACATATATTCACCAATGCCAAATCCACAATCGAACTGCAAACATATATTCACGAATGTCATGTACACAATGGAGCCGCATGGAAAATTGCTATGGTGCACAAATAAATGCCAAGACGGCTGTTGGAGGAGGAGCTAGAGCAGCTGTCATACCGAAAATACGTCATGACTAGAGATGAGCGAATCGAAGTAGCCGAAGTGGAATTCGAGTCGAATATCGGAAAAATTTTGATTCGCGCCGAATCCGAAAAATAGCCTACTTCGGACGCGCGAATCGAAATTTTTCCGAAAATGGCAGCGGACATGTGCGGCGACGGAGCGGGGATGTCTGGGAAGGTGCGCAGACAAGGCGCGCTGACCCATAATGCATTCCTCAATGACATGTGATCGCATCAGCCAATCAGCAGCCAGCCAGCCAGCCAGCACTGTGTAATGGTCGAGCTATAAATAGCGGCCATTTTGGAATTCTTCATTTGCCTGCAGTCATTGAACAGAGGCAGACCGCTCTGTATTAGGGACAGAGTTAGGGCCACAGAAACGATACTTGGGGACAGAGAAACGTTACTTAGGAACAGAGAACCATTACTCAGGGACACAGAATTGTTAGTGAGGGCCACAGAATCGTTACTTAGGGACAAAGAAACGCTAGTTAGGGCCACAGAATTCTTACTCAGGGACAGACAGAATTGTTACTGAGTGCCAGAGAATTGTTACTTAGGGCCACAGAAACGTTATTAGGGCCACAGAATTGTTACTCAGGGACAGACAGAATTGTTACTGAGTGCCAGAGAATTGTTACTTAGGGCCACAGAAACTTTAGTTAGGGCCACAGAATTGTTACTCAGGGAAAGACACAGAATTGTTACTGAGGGCCACAGAACTGTTACTTAGGGCCACAGAAACGTTATTAGGGCCACAGAATTGTTACTCAGGGACAGACAGAATTGTTACTGAGTGCCAGAGAATTGTTACTTAGGGCCACAGAAACTTTAGTTAGGGCCACAGAATTGTTACTCAGGGACAGACACAGAATTGTTACTGAGGGCCACAGAACTGTTACTTAGGGCCACAGAAACTTTAGTTAGGGCCACAGAATTGTTACTCAGGGACAGACACAGAATTGTTACTGAGGGCCACAGAACTGTTACTTAGGGCCACAGAATTGTTACTCGCACAGACACAGAATTGTTACTCAGGGACACAGAATTGTTACTGAGGGCCACAGAACCGTTACTTAGGGCCACAGAATTGTTACTCGCACAGACACAGAATTGTTACACAGGGACACAGAATTGTTACTGAGGGCCACAGAACCGTTACTTAGGGCCACAGAATTGTTACTCAGGGACACAGAATTGTTACTGAGGGCCACAGAACTGTTACTTAGGGCCACAGAATTGTTACTCGCACAGACACAGAATTGTTACTCAGGGACACAGAACTGTTACTGAGGGCCACAGAACTGTTACTTAGGGCCACAGAATTGTTACTCGCACAGACACAGAATTGTTACACAGGGACACAGAATTGTTACTGAGGGCCACAGAACCGTTACTTAGGGCCACAGAATTGTTACTGAGGGCCACAGAACTGTTACTTAGGGCCACAGAATTGTTACTCGCACAGACACAGAATTGTTACTCAGGGACACAGAACTGTTACTGAGGGCCACAGAACTGTTACTTAGGGCCACAGAATTGTTACTCGCACAGACACAGAATTGTTACTCAGGGACACAGAACTGTTACTGAGGGCCACAGAACCGTTACTTAGGGCCACAGAATTGTTACTCGCACAGACACAGAATTGTTACACAGGGACACAGAATTGTTACTGAGGGCCACAGAACCGTTACTTAGGGCCACAGAATTGTTACTCAGGGACACAGAATTGTTACTGAGGGCCACAGAACTGTTACTTAGGGCCACAGAATTGTTACTCGCACAGACACAGAATTGTTACTCAGGGACACAGAACTGTTACTTAGGGCCACAGAATTGTTACTCGCACAGACACAGAATTGTTACACAGGGACACAGAATTGTTACTGAGGGCCACAGAACCGTTACTTAGGGCCACAGAATTGTTACTCAGGGACACAGAATTGTTACTGAGGGCCACAGAACTGTTACTTAGGGCCACAGAATTGTTACTCGCACAGACACAGAATTGTTACTCAGGGACACAGAACTGTTACTTAGGGCCACAGAATTGTTACTCGCACAGACACAGAATTGTTACACAGGGACACAGAATTGTTACTGAGGGCCACAGAACCGTTACTTAGGGCCACAGAATTGTTACTGAGGGCCACAGAACTGTTACTTAGGGCCACAGAATTGTTACTCGCACAGACACAGAATTGTTACTCAGGGACACAGAACTGTTACTGAGGGCCACAGAACTGTTACTTAGGGCCACAGAATTGTTACTCGCACAGACACAGAATTGTTACTCAGGGACACAGAACTGTTACTGAGGGCCACAGAACTGTTACTTAGGGCCACAGAATTGTTACTCGCACAGACACAGAATTGTTACACAGGGACACAGAATTGTTACTGAGGGCCACAGAACTGTTACTTAGGGCCACAGAATTGTTACTGAGGGCCACAGAACTGTTACTTAGGGCCACAGAATTGTTACTCGCACAGACACAGAATTGTTACTCAGGGACACAGAACTGTTACTGAGGGCCACAGAACCGTTACTTAGGGCCACAGAATTGTTACTCAGGGACACAGAATCGTTTAATTAAAGAGTATGTCAGACAACATGCAGAGGAGTGGCAGAGGAGGCAATGTTTTAGGAGCGAGCAGACGTGGCAGCAGAGGAAGGGGTCGAGGCAGCACTATTCGCAGCCAGAGGCTAGTGCTCCCGGTGTCATCCAGTACAGTGAGGAAGAGCTAACAGAGGGCGGTCAGGAACGGGGGGAGACATCCGCCTCTTCAGCAGCCAGGCGAAGAAGTAGTGGCGAGGAGAGTGGCTCGGTAGCCGGTGTAGAGACAGGTCTGTCTCCTGACCCACACGCAGCCTAGGGGGCTAGTAGTGAGGCGGAGACCCTAATTGATGATGATGAGGCTGATCGCACTTGGCAGCCTCGTCGTCATCAGGCTATTGCTTCCGCATCATCAGGAGAAGAGGGTGGCAGCTTGGCAGCGAGCAAAACAGTCGGTGGGTTGTCTCCATCGCCACACTCTGCCATGTGCCACTTTCAGGTCTCCTCACACACTGCTGGTGTGTTGAATTTTTTGACATAGGGTGCTGGCAGATTACGGGCCTCCCATAGCTGCTGCCAGGCCCCTAATCTGCCATGGGCCCCTATACCGCCTCCTCATGCTGCTGCCAGGTCCACAGTCTCTCATGCCATGTGCCACTTTCAGGTCTCCTCACACTGCTGGTGTGTTGAATTTTTTGACATAGGGTGCTGGCAGATTACGGGCCTCCCATAGCTGCTGCCAGGCCCCTAATCTGCCATGGGCCCCTATATACCGCCTCCTCATGCTGCTGCCAGGTCCAGAGTCTGTCATGGGTCCCTGTACGGCCTCCCATTGCTGCTGTCTCCATCGCCACACTCTGCCATGTGCCACTTTCAGGTCTCCTCACACACTGCTGGTGTGTTGAATTTTTTGACATAGGGTGCTGGCAGATTACGGGCCTCCCATAGCTGCTGCCAGGCCCCTAATCTGCCATGGGCCCCTATACCGCCTCCTCATGCTGCTGCCAGGTCCACAGTCTCTCATGCCATGTGCCACTTTCAGGTCTCCTCACACTGCTGGTGTGTTGAATTTTTTGACATAGGGTGCTGGCAGATTACGGGCCTCCCATAGCTGCTGCCAGGCCCCTAATCTGCCATGGGCCCCTATATACCGCCTCCTCATGCTGCTGCCAGGTCCAGAGTCTGTCATGGGTCCCTGTACGGCCTCCCATTGCTGCTGTCTCCATCGCCACACTCTGCCATGTGCCACTTTCAGGTCTCCTCACACACTGCTGGTGTGTTGAATTTTTTGACATAGGGTGCTGGCAGATTACGGGCCTCCCATAGCTGCTGCCAGGCCCCTAATCTGCCATGGGCCCCTATACCGCCTCCTCATGCTGCTGCCAGGTCCACAGTCTCTCATGCCATGTGCCACTTTCAGGTCTCCTCACACTGCTGGTGTGTTGAATTTTTTGACATAGGGTGCTGGCAGATTACGGGCCTCCCATAGCTGCTGCCAGGCCCCTAATCTGCCATGGGCCCCTATATACCGCCTCCTCATGCTGCTGCCAGGTTCAGAGTCTGTCATGGGTCCCTGTACGGCCTCCCATTGCTGCTGTCTCCATCGCCACACCTGCCATGTGCCACTTTCAGGTCTCCTCACACACTGCTGGTGTGTTGAATTTTTTGACATAGGGTGCTGGCAGATTACGGGCCTCCCATAGCTGCTGCCAGGCCCCTAATCTGCCATGGGCCCCTATACCGCCTCCTCATGCTGCTGCCAGGTCCACAGTCTCTCATGCCATGTCCCACTTTCAGGTCTCCTCACACTGCTGGTGTGTTGAATTTTTTGACATAGGGTGCTGGCAGATTACGGGCCTCCTATAGCTGCTGCCAGGCCCCTAATCTGCCATGGGCCCCTATACCGCCTCCTCATGCTGCTGCCAGGTCCAGGCGAACGTAGTCACACAGGGGAGGAACTTCTCAGTGTAATGAACAGAGAAATCGACAGATGGCTGTCTCCGCGCAAACTGAAAATCGGAACCATGTTGACCGACAACGGAAAGAACATGGTGTCTGCTCTGCGTCAAGGAAGGTTGTGCCATGCGCCATGCATGGCTCACGTGTTCAATCTGGTTGTCAAGCGGTTCCTAAAATCCACCATCCCACTGCAAGACATCCTTAAAATGTCACGTAAACTTTGCATGCATTTCAGCCATTCCTACACCGCAAAGCACACCCTCCTTGAGCTGCAGCGGCAGAACGGAATTCCACATCATCGCCTGATCTGCGACGTTGCAACAAGGTGGAATTCAACCCTACACATGTTAGACCACCTTTACGAGCAGCGAAAGGCCATCACCGATTTCCTGATGTTACAAGCGGATAAAGGTACTCCCCTGTGTAACTTCGATGTCAGCCATTGGCAGCTCATGCGTGACACCTGCCGCTTGCTCAGGCCCTTTGAGGAGGCCACGCTATTCGTGAGTCGGCAGGACTATGGGATGAACGACGTCATTCCTCTGTTGCACGTCCTTGAACAAATGCTGTTAACAATGGCTGGTCAGGGTGCGGTAGACGTGGCGCACAGATCTCAACGCCACATGACCCCTGTGGGGGCAGGACAGGAAGAAGAGGAGGAGGTAGAGGAGGACATTTGTGCTCAGGAATTATTGAGTGAAATGGGTGGTTTTTCCACTCAGCGGACAGGAGTGGAGGAGCAGGAGCATATGGTAGAGGAGGAGGAGGAGGAGACAGAGGACCCAGACGCACCGTGGCAGTATGCTGTGGAGATGGAGGCAGGGAGTCCCTCGCATTCCTTGGCACAAATGGCCCATAGCATGCTCGGTTGCTTGCGTAGCGACAGCCGAATAATAACCATCAGACAGAGGGATGACTTTTGGCTGTCCACCTTGTTGGACCCTCGCTACCGTTCAAAAATGGTGGCCTTTTTCACACCTGCTGAGAGGGAGGCCAAAATAACGTACTATAAAAACCACCTATGTAGTCAGTTGGTCTCTGCCTTTGTGCGCCAACGTCCATCCTCAGACACTGTGGGCCCTGTGCGCTCGCGTTCCGCTGCCATGGCAGCAGGGGAGGGGTGGGGTGGTAGGAGCAGTGGCAGCTCCACCAGCAGCGGCTGCCTCAGTCTGCAGTCGATGATGAGTAGCTTTCTTCACCAGCGCAGTGAGGAAACTACTAACCAGCCGCAGCAGCAGCAGCATCAGGTGGACCTGGAGCAGGACCTCAAACAACAGGCTTGGGCCTACTTGGACAGCACCCTGCCAACCGAGGTAGACAATCCCCTTGACTACTGGGCAACGAAACTTGACCTTTGGCCCCAACTAGCTGAATTTGCCCTTGAAAGGCTGTCATGCCCGGCCAGTAGCGTGGCATCGGAGCGCGTGTTTAGTGCGGCAGGAGGTATTGTAACTCCGCGGAGGACACGACTGTCCACCCAAAGTGTGGAGAGACTCACGTTTGTGAAAATGAATCAGGCGTGGATTAGTCTGGATTTCAAACCACCAGTTCCTGACACAACTGACTAAATCCGCCATGAATCATGCCTCAAACATGTGCCACTTTCAGGTCTCCTCACACACTGCTGGTGTGTTCCATTTTTTGTCATAGGGTGCTGGCAGATTACGGGCCTCCCATAGCTGCTGCCAGGCCCCTAATCTGCCATGGGCCCCTATATACCGCCTCCTCATGCTGCTGCCAGGTCCAGAGTCTCTCATGGGTCCCTATACGGCCTCCCATTGCTGCTGTCTCCATCGCCACACTCTGCCATGTGCCACTTTCAGGTCTCCTCACACACTGCTGGTGTGTAGAATTTTTTGACATAGGGTGCTGGCAGATTACGGGCCTCCTATAGCTGCTGCCAGGCCCCTAATCTGCCATGGGCCCCTATATACCGCCTCCTCATGCTGCTGCCAGGCCCAGAGTCTCTCATGGGTCCCTGTACGGCCTCCCATTGCTGCTGTCTCCATCGCCACACTCTGCCATGTGCCACTTTCAGGTCTCCTCACACACTGCTGGTGTGTAGAATTTTTTGACATAGGGTGCTGGCAGATTACGGGCCTCCTATAGCTGCTGCCAGGCCCCTAATCTGCCATGGGCCCCTATATACCGCCTCCTCATGCTGCTGCCAGGTCCAGAGTCTCTCATGGGTCCCTGTACGGCCTCCCATTGCTGCTGTCTCCATCGCCACACTCTGCCATGTGCCACTTTCAGGTCTCCTCACACACTGCTGGTGTGTAGAATTTTTTGACATAGGGTGCTGGCAGATTACGGGCCTCCTATAGCTGCTGCCAGGCCCCTAATCTGCCATGGGCCCCTATATACCGCCTCCTCATGCTGCTGCCAGGTCCAGAGTCTCTCATGGGTCCCTGTACGGCCTCCCATTGCTGCTGTCTCCATCGCCACACTCTGCCATGTGCCACTTTCAGGTCTCCTCACACACTGCTGGTGTGTAGAATTTTTTGACATAGGGTGCTGGCAGATTACGGGCCTCCTATAGCTGCTGCCAGGCCCCTAATCTGCCATGGGCCCCTATATACCGCCTCCTCATGCTGCTGCCAGGTCCAGAGTCTCTCATGGGTCCCTGTACGGCCTCCCATTGCTGCTGTCTCCATCGCCACACTCTGCCATGTGCCACTTTCAGGTCTCCTCACACACTGCTGGTGTGTAGAATTTTTTGACATAGGGTGCTGGCAGATTACGGGCCTCCTATAGCTGCTGCCAGGCCCCTAATCTGCCATGGGCCCCTATATACCGCCTCCTCATGCTGCTGCCAGGTCCAGAGTCTCTCATGGGTCCCTGTACGGCCTCCCATTGCTGCTGTCTCCATCGCCACACTCTGCCATGTGCCACTTTCAGGTCTCCTCACACTGCTGGTGTGTAAAATTTTTTGACATAGGGTGCTGGCAGATTACGGGCCTCCTATAGCTGCTGCCAGGCCCCTAATCTGCCATGGGCCCCTATATACCGCCTCCTCATGCTGCTGCCAGGTCCAGAGTCTCTCATGGGTCCCTGTACGGCCTCCCATTGCTGCTGTCTCCATCGCCACACTCTGCCATGTGCCACTTTCAGGTCTCCTCACACACTGCTGGTGTGTAGAATTTTTTGACATAGGGTGCTGGCAGATTACGGGCCTCCTATAGCTGCTGCCAGGCCCCTAATCTGCCATGGGCCCCTATATACCGCCTCCTCATGCTGCTGCCAGGTCCAGAGTCTCTCATGGGTCCCTGTACGGCCTCCCATTGCTGCTGTCTCCATCGCCACACTCTGCCATGTGCCACTTTCAGGTCTCCTCACACTGCTGGTGTGTAAAATTTTTTGACATAGGGTGCTGGCAGATTACGGGCCTCCTATAGCTGCTGCCAGGCCCCTAATCTGCCATGGGCCCCTATATACCGCCTCCTCATGCTGCTGCCAGGTCCAGAGTCTCTCATGGGTCCCTGTACGGCCTCCCATTGCTGCTGTCTCCATCGCCACACTCTGCCATGTGCCACTTTCAGGTCTCCTCACACACTGCTGGTGTGTAGAATTTTTTGACATAGGGTGCTGGCAGATTACGGGCCTCCTATAGCTGCTGCCAGGCCCCTAATCTGCCATGGGCCCCTATATACCGCCTCCTCATGCTGCTGCCAGGTCCAGAGTCTCTCATGGGTCCCTGTACGGCCTCCCATTGCTGCTGTCTCCATCGCCACACTCTGCCATGTGCCACTTTCAGGTCTCCTCACACACTGCTCGGGTCTAGAATTTTTTGACATAGGGTGCTGGCAGATTACGGGCCTCCTATAGCTGCTGCCAGGCCCCTAATCTGCCATGGGCCCCTATATACCGCCTCCTCATGCTGCTGCCAGGTCCAGAGTCTCTCATGGGTCCCTGTACGGCCTCCCATTGCTGCTGTCTCCATCGCCACACTCTGCCATGTGCCACTTTCAGGTCTCCTCACACACTGCTGGTGTGTAGAATTTTTTGACATAGGGTGCTGGCAGATTACGGGCCTCCTATAGCTGCTGCCAGGCCCCTAATCTGCCATGGGCCCCTATATACCGCCTCCTCATGCTGCTGCCAGGTCCAGAGTCTCTCATGGGTCCCTGTACGGCCTCCCATTGCTGCTGTCTCCATCGCCACACTCTGCCATGTGCCACTTTCAGGTCTCCTCACACTGCTGGTGTGTAAAATTTTTTGACATAGGGTGCTGGCAGATTACGGGCCTCCTATAGCTGCTGCCAGGCCCCTAATCTGCCATGGGCCCCTATATACCGCCTCCTCATGCTGCTGCCAAGTCCAGAGTCTCTCATGGGTCCCTGTACGGCCTCCCATTGCTGCTGTCTCCATCGCCACACTCTGCCATGTGCCACTTTCAGGTCTCCTCACACTGCTGGTGTGTAAAATTTTTTGACATAGGGTGCTGGCAGATTACGGGCCTCCTATAGCTGCTGCCAGGCCCCTAATCTGCCATGGGCCCCTATATACCGCCTCCTCATGCTGCTGCCAGGTCCAGAGTCTCTCATGGGTCCCTGTACGGCCTCCCATTGCTGCTGTCTCCATCGCCACACTCTGCCATGTGCCACTTTCAGGTCTCCTCACACACTGCTGGTGTGTAGAATTTTTTGACATAGGGTGCTGGCAGATTACGGGCCTCCTATAGCTGCTGCCAGGCCCCTAATCTGCCATGGGCCCCTATATACCGCCTCCTCATGCTGCTGCCAGGTCCAGAGTCTCTCATGGGTCCCTGTACGGCCTCCCATTGCTGCTGTCTCCATCGCCACACTCTGCCATGTGCCACTTTCAGGTCTCCTCACACACTGCTGGTGTGTAGAATTTTTTGACATAGGGTGCTGGCAGATTACGGGCCTCCTATAGCTGCTGCCAGGCCCCTAATCTGCCATGGGCCCCTATATACCGCCTCCTCATGCTGCTGCCAGGTCCAGAGTCTCTCATGGGTCCCTGTACGGCCTCCCATTGCTGCTGTCTCCATCGCCACACTCTGCCATGTGCCACTTTCAGGTCTCCTCACACACTGCTGGTGTGTAGAATTTTTTGACATAGGGTGCTGGCAGATTACGGGCCTCCTATAGCTGCTGCCAGGCCCCTAATCTGCCATGGGCCCCTATATACCGCCTCCTCATGCTGCTGCCAGGTCCAGAGTCTCTCATGGGTCCCTGTACGGCCTCCCATTGCTGCTGTCTCCATCGCCACACTCTGCCATGTGCCACTTTCAGGTCTCCTCACACTGCTGGTGTGTAAAATTTTTTGACATAGGGTGCTGGCAGATTACGGGCCTCCTATAGCTGCTGCCAGGCCCCTAATCTGCCATGGGCCCCTATATACCGCCTCCTCATGCTGCTGCCAAGTCCAGAGTCTCTCATGGGTCCCTGTACGGCCTCCCATTGCTGCTGCCAGGAGGCAGCAGGGTCGCAGCAGTGTCAGTGGAGGCAAACGGCCACGGAGTAGAGCACCAGCTCCACTGCAGCCTACCACCACGGCCAGTAGTGGTGCCGGTGTGCACGGAGGAAGTAGCAGTCAGCCAGTGAGGAGTAGCGGAGGCAAAGTTTCCTATTCTGCGGTGTGGCAATTTTTCGTCAAGCCGCCCGAGGAAGTAAACGTAGCCGTATGTCGACTATGTGGCCAGAAAGTCAAGCGTGGCCAGGGGGCCCATGTTGGGACTACAGCGTTGCGTCAGCATATGCAGCGTCGCCATTTGTTGGCCTGGGAAAACCGTGATAAAGATACGGCGGTTCTGCCTGCCCCAGCCCAGGGTTCCATTTTGTCATAGGGTGCTGGCAGATTACAGGCCTCCCATAGGTGCCGCCAGGCCCCAAATCGGCCATGGGCCCCCGTACCGCCTGGTCACGCTGCTGCTGAGCCCACAGTGTGACCTGGGTCCCTGTACGGCCTCCCATTGCTTCCACTCTGCCATGTGCCACTTTGAAATCTCCTCACACTCCTGCGGTTGTCCATTTTGTCATAGGTTGCTGGCAGATTACAGGCCTTCCATATGTGCCACCAGGCCCCAAATCGGCCATGGGCCCCCGTACCGCCTGGTCACGCTGCTGCTGAGCCCACAGTGTGACCTGGGTCCCTGTACCGCCTCCCATTGCTCCCACTCTGCCATGTGCCACTTTGAGGTCTCCTCACACTGCTGGTGTGTTCAATTTTTTGACATAGGGTGCTGGCAGATTACGGGCCTCCCATTGCTGCTGCCAGGCACGTAATCTGCCATGGGCCCCCGTACCGACTCCTCATGCTGTGACGTTGCAACAAGGTGGAATTCAACACTACATATGTTAGACCGCCTTTACGAACAGCGAAAGGCCATCACAGATTTCCTGATGTTAAAAGCGGATAAAGGTACTCCCTGTGTAACTTAGATGTCAGCCATTGGCAGCTCATGCGTGACACCTGCGCTTGCTCAGGCCCTTTGAGGAGGCCACGCTATTCGTGAGTCGGCAGGACTATGGGATGAACGAGGTCAAATCGGCCATGGGCCCCCGTACCGCCTGTTCACGCTGATGCTGGTCCCACAGTGTGACCTGGGTCCCTGTACCGCCTCCCATTGCTCCCACTCTGCCATGTGCTACTTTGAGGTCTCCTCACACTCCTGCGGTTTTCCATTTTGTCATAGGTTGCTGGCAGGTTACAGGCCTCCCATAGGTGCTGCCAGGCCCCAAATCTGCCATGGGCCCCCGTACCGCCTGGTCACGCTGCTGCTGGGCCCACAGTGTGACCTGGGTCCCTGTACCGCCTCCCATTGCTCCCACTCTGCCATGTGCCACTTTCAGGTCTCCTCACACTCCTGCTGGTTTCCATTTTGTCATAGGTTGCTGTATGGCCTCCCATTGCTGCTGCCTCCACCGCCACACTGTGGCTCCAAACACTGGTTTTGGCCCCGTGACTGGCCAAATGAGTGAAGTGTGCGGTGATTCTAAGATCGACGGCACTCATCTGCATGTCATACTGAGTGACAGTATTATTTCTCTTCCCCAGCAGACTCCAAGGGCATTTAAATTAAAGGTACAGTGTTCTGCACTAATATTAAGTCTCTCTGAAGCCTAGAAACACCCTTTTTTAAGTTAAATTCACAGCGAATTTATTCGACTTGAATCGAATATTGTCCACGAATTCGCCGAATCAGTCGAATCTAATTTTTCATTTCTTCGCTCATCTCTAGTCATGACGTTTGCGGAAGGACGTTTGCACACACCCGGAAGTGGTAGTGGGGAGTGTTAGTGGATGGGAGTGTAGTTAGGAGAGTTTAGTGGTAATTTGCAAGTCCATTTTTTAGCTTTGTGAATTGTTCTTTTGTGGAATCCCAGACCACATCTGGACATGGCGAGATCGCTGTTCTCGACCGAGGAGCTGATCCTCATTTGCAGGGGAAACATTACTAATATTGTATTTTTGGCAGAAAACATGTCCGATTCCTAGATACATTGAGGTACATAGCAGAGGTTCAAGGTATTCCATAGAAGAAGTTATTGTTCTTCCTAACTATACAGATGGCACAGACACAAGCATACACCCAGGGCCACTGTTAGATATCACGGGGCCCCGTACAGCATACCTGACAGCCCCCCACCACTAAAAACATTAATTAATGGACATAATCCAAACCATATTCCTATGAAAAGTAAATGATAAAACTGTACTGAGTTCATAAATAAAGCTGTGTGTGTAATTAAGGTCTTGGGGCTCATTCACATGGGTGCTGTGGCCTGTAGAGTGTGAATCAGTGGTTTTTGTGTCTGTCGCCGTTTGCAGGCAACCAATGTTACACTATGGAAATGCTGCAGGTCCAAATTTGACAAGCATATGGGTGCAGGTGTACAGCCCTGAACACAGACAGTGAGCATTCAGGGCCACTTCCCCACGCCTTCACACCTGTCAGATTAAAACCTGTGTTCATACAGCTGCTGTGTCCCCATAGTGTAACAGGTGGCTCCAGCCACATGAACAACTCATTCATGCTGTACAGGCCAGAGGACCTGTGTGAATGCGGCATTTTTTACTTTTTTTCCTCAGCTCATTAATTTCAATGGGCTGCCTAACATGTGGGAACATGCAAAAATACTGCAAGCATATTATTTTAAAAGTGTGTTGCACCTAACCGCACACTAGTGTGGTGCCATGCATTTTGGTGGCTGTGAATGTGTCTGTGTTTACTAGACGTGTGGAGGTGCAATTAAGTTTTCATCATGGTACCTGCGCACATCTGCAAAGGGCATTGCATTTCTTTGCTGTGCAGGAAAATGCATGCTCTTGCATGCGTTTCTGCACCACAAATGGTGTGAACAAGTCCTAAGGGCCAGTTCACATTATAGAATGTTCCAGATGCGCTTTTGCATGCACCTTTTTGAGGCATGTTTAGCGTGTTCCAGAGCATTTTGGATGCGTATTTGCCATATTCCAGTGCATTTTGGATGCGTTTTTGACGTGTTCCAGTGATTTTTTTTATGCTTTCCAGTTCATTTTTTCCCCTCTCTTTTTCTTCAATTTAATTAGGGACATGTGCGTTTTAATGCATTCCAGGGCGTTTTACCACGTTCCAGTACAGTTGTATGCATAAACAATGCAGCCTGTTCAACTGTTTTGGCAGCACCTGCAATGCACTGGAACTGCAAGCGCTGATGTGAACTATGACATTGACAACCATATAACCTTCTTTCTGTGTGTTTTGGATGCAAAAAAAGCAACTGAAACACATGTAGTGTGAACTGGTCCTAAAGGTTATTACAGGTAAGGGAACGGGACTGACCAGGAATTGTGAATTCAATCAGACTAGTGCTGAGATACAATCAGGAATCATATAATAATGCTAGTTCTGAGCTGTAGGTGATAGGAAATGAGACATTAACTTGATCAGTAAATAAATAGTTAAATAAAAAGAGTGGGGCGGGGATACATAGATTTGCAGATGGAACAGGTGATGACGGGGGGGAGGGGGTCAAGTTGTATAAGGAGAGATGTTTAGGAGTTTTGTCAGGAATGGACTCAGCACTGGTGGTGGGACTCGCCTGCCGTGTGGGCTGCAGTACCAGAGCTGACCAGCGGGTGCTCTCAGCAATGGACTCAGCACTGGTGGTGGGACTCACCAGCCGTGTGGGCTGCAGTACCAGAGCTGACCAGCGGGTGCTCTTAGCAGCCAGAAGCTCACAATCAGCCAAACCTGGGGCTGATTACAGAAAGGTGTATATAAGGCATGACCAGGCCTGTGCTCTGGGCCTTGGTGTATGGTTTCCCATGAGCCTCTGTACCTGTATCCTGTGTTCCTGCTTCGTTGCTGACCCGGCTTGATCCTGATCTCTGTTGACCGTCTCCTGTTCTGACTACTGGCTCATCCCTGACTATTCTTCTGCCTACTCCTATGCTGTTTGACCTCCTGTTGCTGTACCTTGGCTTGTGACCCGTTTACTCTTTGCCTGCTGCTCTGTACTGATCTGCCTCCACCGTTACCGACCCGGCTTGTCTGACCACGCTAACTACTCTACCATCCATCCATCCTGCACGGATCCAGCCGTACCTGCACATACCTCTGGTGGATCCCCCTACCACTAGCAGGTGTACTCAGGGGCCGCGACCTGGTCTCAGTCCTGCGCCAAGTCCATCCCCACCATCAGGGGCTGTGGTGAAAAGGCAGACTGGGGCTTAGACTCCGCGCCCTGGGGAATCCTGCCCTGAGGACCGCTAGAGGTACCACCAGGCAGTCGTTACAGAACCCTACGGCCGGCCTGACCATTCCACCTCTCCAGCCCTGACTACGCCTGTGTTCCTGCACCTCCTAAGATTAGTGGAAGGTTAGTTTGTTTACTGTGCGTTTATATAGATATATATCTGGGTGGCTAATAATTAACTGTATTATATTACCTGCGTTTCCCTGTGTCAGTCCACACCTTTCTGGTCACTCCTTGATTCCTGACAAGTTTGTTCACACTTGACTTTATTTCTAAGTCTTGCCAAATGCCCTATAGCATTTGACAGGTGTTTGGGAAGCGTTTTTAACACTCCTCAAATGCTCCCCAGACGCCCTATGCACGGTTTTGAGGCATTTGATAGGTGTTTGCCAAGCATTAAAACTGCACCACAAATGCCTGTAATGAAGTTAAATGGTATTAACGCTCCGAAAACACCTCGCAACCACATCGCAACAGCAGCGCAAATGCCTGCCAGGCGTTTGAGGAGCGGCACCATAGACTTGAATGGGAGGCCTTAACTCCTCCTCACACGACATGAGGCACCAGTTTTGCTGCGACGCAATGCTAACGCTTCAGTGTGAACAGCAATGTGTGCTGCCATGTGCAGGATTTTCATAGGCGTTTCAAAGTTTCAAGTTTTAAACTTGTCAGAAGAACAGGACACAGGTAAGATTCACTCCCTTTCCACTTTCTAGTTAGCAGCCAAAATTTTGATTGATCAAAATTCCTGGCACTGACACAACCCTGGAATTTGATCTCCATATTTTGGGCATTCACAAATGTCAAGGAGCTTACAATATAAGTCCAGAAACTCAGACATATACTAGGCCCAATTAACCTAACAGCATGTCTTTGGAGTGTTGGCAGAAACACACCCGCACAGAGAAAGCATGCAAATTCCAGACAGGTGCAGCCATGACTGGGATTAGAACCCATGAACCAAGTGCTGAAAGTTCTGAGTACTAACCACTAAGCCACTGTAGGAAAGAACAAAAAGGTATACTGCTCAGGCAAACAATCCAGATCAATCCACAACAGGTGCAGGCTCTGGCTCGCCACCACACAAGATGCAATAGGAAGAAGGGTCAGCCGCACACCGGAGGATAGGATAGGATAATGCGTTTCACACGATCTCGTGCTTAATCATAAAGATTGAGATATGATTAAGCACGAGATTGTGTGAAACGCATTAACAAGTCCTGTATTCATATCCTGGTGTTTTATGTCTCCTATGGATTAATAAATACACACTATATTCATCTATCCTCCGGTGTGCGGCTGACCCTTCTTCCTAAGCCACTGTAGGAGACAGAGTTTGAGCTGGAATGTAGAATAGTTACATGATTAAAGAGAATGAAGATATATCATTATATTGGGAAATTAGAACTAGACATTCAAATTATTTGAGATAAAAGTGTGAAAATGTTTGACATTTGAAAATAGAATGTATGACATTCATTAGGAAATGCATTAGTTGGCCGATCATTTTTGGAGAAACAGCAAAAAAAAAAAAAAAATTATAATATAGGTGTGATTTTTATTTTAAATTATAAGTATTCTCATATGCAAACAGAAAAACGCCAACGGGACAAAGCACTCAGTTGTGCGCCACCTAGCGAACATATCCAGCATTGCATCTAGAACTGTGCCTGACGCGATTCCATATTTACTAACAGGAAAGAGTCTACAATGAGCTTGCTAGACGCCTTTCTGAAGACTGACAGGTCTTGATTGATTGAATTGAGTCTGCCTGAATGTTCAGCGTCTGCTGGTAGACTTAATTCTTAGTAAATCAGGGCCGATATGTCCATTGACAAAAAAAAACCAAAAAAATCAGCGCAAAATAATTCCCCAAATCAGGTGCCAGAGAACGAGTAAATGCACATATTAAAGTTCAATGTATGCAAATCCACATAGCACTAAGGCATGCTCTTGAAGCTGTAGCAGGCTCTGGATGAAACGCAGTAAGAAAGAAAAAAGCGCCTCTAAGTGCAGTATAAGGACATTTAATGCGGAACAATAATAAATCACTCACATGGTGAAAGAATTAAAAAGGCTCATCAATATTGAAGTGTCAAGAGAAGTCCTCGCTGGGTAAGGCACGATCCGCACCTGGGGAGACTCTGGATGGAGAGAGCCGGTCGGCTTGTGTGTGTGTGTCTCTCAGCAGATGGCTGATGAAACGCACCTTGGAGCGCAATTTTGGCGTCAGCGTGATGATGTGAAGAGGACCAACATGCAATGCAACGCGTTTCAGAGCATGCACGAAGCCAAGGCAAGTGATGCTCCCTTCTCAAGCATAGGCTGATGTCCATATTTTAATTTTTTAATATACATTTTTCTTTCTTGGACTTTAATTTTTATTTTTGCTTATATATGTCTTAGCTGTTACTTTTATTCATCATTTTGTATCATATATTTTTTATCATGTATGCATATTGTTTTCTGACCACAAGATGTCGTTGCATTGATGTGGTTTCCAACTGTTATTAGTTATATGATCCGTGGTTATCTCTATATATATATGTCTAATAATTACAGCCATTTAACATTTTTATTCATATATTTTTATATTATCAAATTATTATATACTAATTAGTTATTTGTCCATTGATGTCATCCTTGACCTTGTTTTTGATTTTTTCCTTTTTGGCTTATGCAGGGCAAGCTGTCATTTAAGATATTCTGTGTCATCGTTATGATTTGAGTCATGATGATGTTAATTATTTGCTTTTTACAGTTTTTGCTTTTGTTGTACTTTTGGTTCTGTAATTGGAGCACAAGCTGTATTATCTCTCTGGGTGGCTTTGGTTGCTTCCTGGTTTGGCAATTTCAGCTTGCAGTTCCAGTCTGTGGAAAGCAGCTGAGAGTGGATCATTTCCGCTCTGGCACTATTTAAGGCATAATGGATGTCAGAGGCCACACCCCTGATGATGCCATTTGTGATGAAACACGTAGGATGGAGCTATGTCCCTTGATATCGTGCCACGTACTGTGGTCATTTTGTCGGTTGGAAACAATAAGCAAACCCATAAGCTTTTACTACTGTTGGTTTGTAAGTGTATTTGTTCTATTAAACACTGCTTTTTTGTAATACTATGCCATGAGGAGCCTCTGTTTCTTTTACATGCACCTTAACATCCTGAGTTGGTCTAATGAAGTATAATCTTACGTTATTGCCTGAGGAGTTATCTTCTGGTGGAGAAGCTCTATGGTTCCATGTTTTCTCTCTCATGCTTAAAACACCACAATTTTGAAATTCAACCTTTGTGGTGTGAGCTGTGGAGGTGCCTTCAGATGGAGAAGTTTTCTGGTCCTACTCTTCCATGTGATTGACCATAAACACTGTGTAAGACCACATGCCCTGTTGTCTTGCCCTCTGGTAAGAGGCTGTGTATGGTGTTGGTGGAGGATCCTTTCTCTTTGTGGCAACTTATCACCTTTTTCCCAAAATGTGATATATGAAGGACTTTACCATCACTTTAAGAACTTTTTTCCTTAAGGATACCCCATCATTGGAAATTAAAATTATCAATCTACAAAGGATTGAATTCAAAGACACCCCAAAAATTGAAAAAATGATGCAGCAGGCTAGTCCATTTTGAAGAAATTTCATTGCAGCAAATCAAAATGGTACTCAATAGTTTGTATGGCTCCCACTTACTTGTATGCATGCCTGACAACGTCGGGGTATGATCCTAATGAGACGATGGATGGTGTCCTGGGGTATTTCCTCCCAATTCTGGACCAAGGCATCACTGAGCTCCTGGACAGTCTGAAGTGCAACCTGGCGTCATTGGATAGACCAAAACATGATATCCCAGAGGTGTTCTATTGGATTTAGGTTAGGCGAGCATGGGGGCCATTCATTGGTATCAATTCCTTCATCCTCCAGGAACTGCCTGCATACTCTCGTCACATGAGGCATTGTTGTGCACCCAGGACTCACTGTACCAGTGTAGGGTCTGACAATGGGTCCAAGAATTTCATCCCAATATCTAATGGTAGTCAGGGTGCCATTTTCTAGCCTGTGGAGGTCTGTGCAACCCCCCATGGATATGCCTCTCCAGACCATCACTGACCCATCATCAAAATGGTCATACTGAATGATGCTACAGGCAGCATAACATTCTCCACGGCTTCTCCAGACCCTTTCATGTCTGTCATATGTGCTCAGGATGAACCTGCTCTCATCTGTGAAAAGTACAGGACACCAGTGGTGGACCTACCAACTCTGGTGTTCAATGACAAATACCAATCGAGCTCTATGGTGCCAGGCAGTGAGCACAGGGCACACAAAAGAGGACGTCGGGACCTAAGGGCACCTTCATGAAGTCCATTTCTGATTGTTTGGTCAGAGACATTCACACCAGTGGCCTGATGGAGGTAATTTTGTAGGGCTCTGGCAGTGCTCATCCTGTTCCTCCTTGCACAAAGCAGCAGATACCGGTCCTACTGATGGGTTAAGGACCTTCTATGGCCCTTTCCAGCTCTCCTAGAGTAACTGCCTGTCTCCTTGAATCTCCTCCATGCTCTTGAGGCTGTGCTGGGAGACATAGCAAATCTTCTGGCAATGGCACATATTGTTGTGCCATCCTGGAGGAGTTGGACTCCCTGTGCAACCTCTGTAGGGTCCAGGTATCGCATCATGCTACCAGTAGTGACACTGACCGTAGCTAAATGCAAAACTAGTGAAAAACAGTCTGAAAAGATGAGTAGGGAAAAAATGTCAGTGGCCTCTCCACCTGTAAAACCATTCCTGTTTTGGGGGTCATCTCATTGTTGCCCATCTAGTGCACCTGTTGTTAATTTCATTAACACCAAAGCAGCTGAAACTGATTAACAACCCCCTCTGCTACTTAACTTACCAGATCAATATTCCAAGAGATTAATTGACTTGATGCTATACTCTGATTAAAAAGTGTTCCTTTAATTTTTTTGAGCTGTGTATATTTGTCCCAAGCATGTTTGAAGCACCTTACTGTTGACTGACTCACTACCTCTATTAGAAATCAGTTTGAAGCATCAACTCCTCTTTTGGTAAAATAATACTTTCTAAGATTAATTTTTAACTTTCCTCCTCCTAGTTTGAGGCAGGGACCGACAATTTGGAAACTCGTGCACTGCCCGAGGGCCCGGGTCAGTAGGGGGCCCCATGAGATGCCCCTGGTACCTTTTTCATAGGCTTTTTTGAGTTTGGGCAAGGACACAGGGGTTCCCATTTATCCCCTATTGCCCGGGGGCCCCATGAGTTGTCAGTCCGCCCCTGGTTTGAGGCCATGTCCCCGTGCTCTTGATCTTAGCTTCATATTGAATATACTGTCCACCTAAACCTTAGTCAGGCCCTTAATGTAATTCAAAGGCTCAATCATGTCAATCATTACAGGAATTAACCCATACAGTTACTGGAATACGGTATTCTTCACCATAGTGGGCCTTGACAACATTTCCAATGTATTAGAATTCATGCACCTCAAAATACACAAGAAACAGCTTTAAAATTAAAGTCAATTTTTATTACAGTCTTGGCATTTCAGATGCAAACTTGTTTATGGTACAACGAGACTGGCAGTCTGTCTAAAAGTATCATACAGAGTTATAATTTTAAGCCGTAAGCAAAAAAAAAAAAAAAAAGTGTGTTTTACATATATATTTGACCTTTTTATTTTTTAAAAGTATAACAAAAGGTTTAAATATTACAACTAAGACAACATATGTACATTTATGGATGTATATTACAAGACATAATTTGAGAGATGGATTCACTTTTACAATATGGAAGACTTAAGTCATGCTTTGCCAAGAGTGCATTTCTAAATAAAAATTACATTTGACATTAGAAAACCATTTAAAATTAAAAAAAAGAATATTTATCTTATCAAAAGACAATTAAAATATGGCCTAAAAACATCTTTTGATACAGGTACCTTAGAAGTGATGGCCATTTTGCATGGTAAAGCAATAGCCTGGATATTGCAGCCTATTTATTCACCCAAGGGGGTATATGACTTAATACCTCAATAATATTAGAGTTAGCAAAAATGGGCCACCCCAGATAACTGACACCATGTATATGTAGATTGAGGTAACAGTTTTCTGCACCTTAGGTAGCCATCTTGAGTCTCATGTAAGAATGTTGTTTCTGTGTAGAACTTTGAGGGAACTGTTTTTGCTGCTCAGAACAATTGGAATGCCACTTTCATATCTGCAGGACAGAATGGAAGGATATAAAGAGGGATAATGTGTTTCTGAGGGAAACAATAACTTCCTTCGGACATTTCTTTACATGAGCAAAGGACTAAATCTGTCAGCAATGCAGAACAGTACACTTCGGCCTCTTTTATACCCAATTTTGCATTTGTATCTAAAAAGGTAAATGTTTTTTGCTGCCCATAGCAACCACCAATCAGGATCTCCCACTCTGCACTAGAAGTACGTCAGGGAGAAGCTAGTTGCTATGGGAAACTGGTAATTTATAACCGTTTTAAGCACAAACTCCTTAGTGGGCTGAGGTAGTACAGATAAACCACTGGCTGAGCAAGACTTCAGTCCTCAAAATGGCTGCCCAAGCTTTAGGTGTGTGATCACTTTTTCTTTAAATATGGATAAAAAAAAAGCACTTTCTGTCCTTGTAAAAGTGAATCCACCGGTAACACTACACTAAGGGCAGAATAAATAAAAAATACACACTACATTGTAACTGTATATAATCAGGTACCAAAAAAAAAAAGTGTTTCTCAAATAGTTTTCTGTACATTACTGGGGAGGGGAATGTTTGCCATGTTTTTGGAAAATACAAAAAAACTGAGATGACCTTAAAAAAAATTAAGGTAACAAAAAGGGAAGAACATGCACAAAAACATTTACCACATGGATGAAAACACTGACCCTCACTATGTATGAAAATGGTGGGAAATATAGGTGTTGCTCCTAGCGATCACCCAGCTTCCTCCTTTAATTTCCCAACCTGCCCCCAGTGATATAAAAAGAACAAAGTTGTATTGAAGGATGCCATTCCTTCAGACATTTAATAGCCTAGACCCATTCTGGTCAGATGGTATTAGTACTTTTTTTTTTCTTTTTTGTTACATTTTACACTTTGTATTTAGCAACTGCAGAAAATTCAGTCACATGTGCATATTTTCAATTGCATAAAAATCAACATTGCAACTGCGCAGTTCATGTAAAGTTTGCACCCCACAAATGCAAATTGTGCATACACTATATTGCCAAAAGTATTGGGACTCACCTCTAAATAATTGGATTCAGCTGTTCCAATCACCTCTATGACCACAGGTGTATAAAATCAAGCACCTAGGCATGCAGACTGCTTCTACAAACATTTGTGAAAGAATGGGTCACTCTCAGGAGCTCAGTGAATTCAAAAACTAAACATTCCACAGTCAACTGTTCGTGGTATTATAACAAACTGGAAGCAACTGGGAACAACAGCAACTCAGCCACGAAGTGGTAGGTCATGCAAAATGACAGAGCACAGTCAGTGCATGCTGAAGTACACAGTGCGCAGAAGTCAACAACTGCCTGCAGAGTCAATAGCCAAAGACCTTCAAACTTTGTGTGGCCTTCAGATTAGCACAACAGTGCATAGAGAGCTTCATGGAATGGATTTCCATTCCAGCTGCATCTTAGCCTTACATTACCAAGTGCAATACAAAGCACGCCGCCACTGGACTCTAGAGCAGTAGAGACGTGTTCTCTGGAGTGAAAAATCACGCTTTTCTGTATGGCAATCCGTTTATTGTGTCTGAGTTTGGCGGTTGTCAGGAGAACAGTACTTGCCTGCCTGCATTGTGCCAACTGTAAAGTTTGGTGGAGGAGAGATTATGGTGTCTGATTGTTTTTCAGGGGTTGGGCTTGGCCCCTTAGGTCTAGTGAAGGGAACTCTTAAGGCATCAGCATACCAAGACATTTTGGACAATTTCATGCTCCCAACTTATGTTCTTACATGACTGCGCACCAGTGCACAAAATAAGGTTCATAAAGACATGGATGAGTAACTTTGGGGTGGAGGAACTTGACTGGCCTGCACAGAGTCCTGACCTCCACCCGACAGAACACCTTTGGGATGAATTAGAGCAGATATTACGAGCCCGGCCTTCTCATCTGACATTAGTGCCTGACCTCACAAATGTGCTGCTGGAAGAATGGTCAAACATTCCCATAGACACACTCCTAAACCTTGTGGACAGCCTTCCCAGAAGAGTTGAAGCCGGTATAGTTGCAAAGGGTGGGCCAACTCAATATTGAACCCTACGGACTAAGACTGGGATGACATTAAAGTTCCTGTGCGCTAAAAGGCAGGCATCCAAATACTTTTGGCAATATAGTGTATTTTGAACTGGCAGCACCTTGTGACACTCTATAAATATCCTCTGGTGAATGCATACATATCAGGCTCTATAAGTACCATTTGGGCATCAGCCTTCCAGGATCTACATATGCTGTTACAAGTGCTTAAAGCTGAAGTTTAATCTGCTTATATTTTATTTGCCCTGGTAGGCAATGCAGGCAAATCATGGCTAGTGGGAGGGGTCAGCAGGATGCTGCACATACAGTAGTTTCCTGCCTCTGTACTCTTTTTTTTTTTTTTTTTTAGCATAGTGAGTCAGTCAGTACTCTTCTTAAGAACCTTAAGTGGTGGGTTGGCTCTTGGGAGGAGTTAAATAAATATCAAAATGCCTTTATGAGTGGATGTCAGACTAAAAGGAGTGTATGCTGAGCCTCCATGTTTTAAAGGACTGAAATCCAATGAATGAAAGCGGCAGGTCAGAAACAGAGAGGCTGGGAAGGAAAAAGCTAGATGATGCTGGACATCTTTCAGCTAGGAAATGAGGCAGACTCTACCTGGCTTGCTGAAGCTTCTAATGCACATTGCAAAGAGGACACAGTGTACAATGAAATCAGAGTAAGCAATTTCCATATAACTGTGCAAGACTAAAGGAAGGGCTGGAGTTCAGCTTAGCTCAGTTTCTTGTTGTTTTGGATAGTGTCAAAATTGATGAAAAATGTTGGTCAGTCTGTGACTCTATTGTGGGGATTTGCTTCACTTTCTGGCCCTTCACCAGAACAGAAAGATATAGATGGCAATAAAAACATTGTCAGAAATTCTAACCCCTCTACACTCTGTTAAAAATCTGTTTGTGTCTCCATTGCAGAGATTTCCTACTACTTCCTGTCCTGACAGGAGATAAGAGCAAATCACCCCAACAGAAACAAAGATGGCAATAAAACCTGACAGATAGATCTATATCTAAAACTAAATTAAAAAGTTTTTGGTTGAATTGTATGCATTAATACCAAACTTAGCTACACCAGCTCAGTTGCAAAAAGTGTTCTTTCCCATTCTTTTTAAATCTTAGCAGTAGTATATAAGTGGTCTCTGGGAGTTGGGTGTGTCTACCGTTATCACTGACTTTTTTTGCCTTCTAATATCAGCAGGCAACAGATATGGGGATGTGGCAGGAAAACTGAAACAGCAGATTGAACCGGATCTTCCATGTGTATATGATAGTGCTGGACACATAGAAATGAAATTTGGTTCTAATGGATCTACCATTAAGTGACTTTTCCTTCAAAGAACAGATCCGTGTTTGAAATAGAGTATAGGTGGACTTGTTCTGGTCCTAGGCTGCTACCTCTCTGACAGTGACAAAGGCAGTGTTGGCAGATGGTAAATTCACCTCACTTGAAACACTTTTTGAAACATTTAATGGTTAAGACCATTTTAATATGTCCAACTCATTTCAAGGGGAAACAGCCCCCTTCAAAAAAAGCCTGCTTTAGTGCCATCAGATGTTAGTGTTCATCAAGCCTTAAAGTGGAACTTTAGTCGGAAAATTAAGTCTTGCTAGAGCACGTCAGGCTGGGCCCTTTTGCAGGTATAGCTATGTAAAACGTTAAAAATAAATGTCTATACTGTGTAAAATCCAGTAATACACTGGCTCCCTCTGCTCTGCACATGCTCAGTTGCTCTCCATTTCTAGGCACTGCTAGATCTGTAGAGGCCTATCTGCTCACAGCCTTAAAGCGGAATTAAACTCTCCTCGCCTTTACAGCCAGGGAAGCTGATTCTGCTTGATCTGCAACTGCCAAACCAGCCATTTGATGGTTTGACAGTTTGAGGACGCAAGCAAATGTGACAGTAATCCTGGCATTCCAGGAATGTAACTATTTGTTTTTTAAACAGTTACATTGATTTAGTTTTACTTTAGAATTTACTGCTGTTTTGGGGCTTCAGCAAAATGGCAGCCTCCAGCAAGAATAAACAGGAACAATTCTGTAGGCAACTTACAGCGCACACTAATTTTGGTAGCATAATTAATGTGGAATGTATGCTCCTTGCTAAAGAACATTATTTTTTATCAAGTTGTTATGGGTAAAGTTCCTCCTTAACACAGGTCCCCTAGTACATTCTGTCATGATTCTATTAACATCGACTGCTCGAATCCTGAAGAAGGGAGAGTCGTTTTTGTAACCCTGATACATTTTGACTATATTTGATGCTGTTAATTACTAAATGTTTCAAAATGCTCTTCAACTGAGATGAACTTTTGTACCAGGCATTCATGAATTTCCTATATGGCAAACAAAAGATCCCTTTTTTGCCAGCTCCCTGCACCCACAAACAAATAGCTTTAGAAGGCAACTTGTAAACAAATCATTCACCTCTCCTGCAATGGACTGGACTCCATTCTCTTGGGATTTCATGTTCCCAGCTTCGCTGAGTTGTACAAAAGGGTCACCTGTGCTAATTGATCATGTTGGAAGTCAGGGCCAAGGAATCCAGGTCTGATTTAAAAGACAAGTTTACACAATACTAGCATAAAACCAGTCAAACATATTCAAGCTTTTTGTCATACTCAAATCAATCGAAATTATTAACTTAAAAGTAACCAATCAAAAATTACTTCTGAACTGACTACAGTAAAGGAAAATCTAGTTGCTATTGGATACATTTTGCTCTGCTACATGACTTTTGTGAATGCACAGGACAGCTAAACCAACACTGAACAGCAAACATTTATGAAAAAAGTGACCGTTTTCAATTCACTGAAATTTTAACAAAATTTCTGATATTTGGGTCATTTCAGCAAAATACAATGGAGTGAAGGGCAAACAAATTAGGCTGGTTTTAGGGTGCAAAAACCCAAATGACCAGAGAGTTTTTTTTCTGTTTACTTATTATCTTGGTGTATTTTTTTTTAGAGCAAGAAAATAAGGCCCAAAAAAGGAACTTATAAAATTTAGAAATAATACCAAGAATTTTTTTCACAAAATGGCTAAATGAATGACCATCTGTGACAAACATGACATAACAAACTGTGGAATTCATAGTGATGCCGTGTCACAGGAAGGAACTATAGTTAGCAGAGTGGAATGCAAGCAATTGACACTCCTGGAAGTGTCAGATGCTGAAGGCTTCTCAGGAGGCTTCAGTGGTGAAAGATGGTTCAGTCCCATCGCCCTCCAGAGAGGTTTGTACAAATCTTTAGCGGTTTCATGGGAAATGACATTAAAGCCTTGTCTGCCCATATATGAAGTCGAAGACTGCTCCTGGAAAGGAAAATTGGGATTTTTGAAGTTCATGTTTAGTCCAAACTTTCAATCTAGTTTTAGACAAAGAACAGAAAGGAATGGGTCACGAGCTAAATATTTAATGATGTCTGTGTTCCTATGTGGGAGATTGAAGAGATATTAAATGTCATTAGCACACCCAAAAAGTTCCAAGCAAATGGATTTATCCTTGCTAAATAGCAAAAAAAGCAGGTTGTTTTGAGAACCTCGGAGGACCCTTTCTTTGTCTTGATGAAGAAATTTTTGGGGCCCCAAAAAGTTGCAACTTTTTTTGATATGTGGCAGCAAATAAAACCATTTGCTTTGAAATGTTTGGGTGTGCTGGTAACATACCAAGATTTCTGCATTTTCTTCATGACCGTGCTATCTGTTACGTCAGCAATTACACTGATTGGTAGCTTTACTGTATGGCACTCAGTATTGCCCATTGGGGATATTTCCCCTCGCTTTTCCTACATAAAGCGATTGGAAATCTCCCCAGTGGGACATGGACTTCTACAAAGACAACTTTAGTAAGAAAAAAGTTAGCGTTAGAACAGGTTATTATTATCTGTGTATTTCCAAGCCCGGAGACAACCACTTATTTCCCATCCTTCTGTCATAGGCTGTCAAAGGACAGGAATTGAGTTTAAATCTTCAATTTGAGGTCAACATCAACATTACTTAAAACCCAACAGAAGTATCAACATTTTCAAAGTCTATCCAAAACTAACAAAACAAGCTGAACTAGGGCTTTAACAACATCCTGTTGTTAAAGCTAACAAACACCACAAGAAAAATGATCTATTCTTTCTTTTGATGAAGTCAAACAGGATTCGATCTACTGCCATACCTTTATAGCTGGGCCCTGGCAAAGATATTTCCAAGAACTAAACAGGCCTAGCCCTACTTCTCATCCAAATGTGTGGTGGCACATGCTGAAGAGCCCACTTCATATATTGCTATAGATAGTTCACTAGGAGTTGGGTTACACAACATTTGTTTCCTGCAACAACTAGTGGATCCTTACAGTGACATCAGTAGCTCAGGTGAAAATGCAGGCTTTGTTATCCCTGCCCATGTCTCTGAGAACTGTTAAAATATGGTGGGAGATGAAAGCCCACTCTGCTCCACCCAAAAAAAAACTAAGCAGTATTTGCATTTAGCTGGTCATAGGAAAGTGTTTGCTTTAAACATTTGGATACCTTTAACCACTTGACCTCTGGAAGATTTTACCCCCTTCCTGGCCAGGCAATTCTTTGCTATTCTGCAGTGTGCTACTTTAATTCACAGTTGTGCGCTCATGGAACACTGCACTGTGCCCAAATGAAATGTATATCATATATATATTTTTTTTTTACACACACAAAAAAAAGCTTTCTTTTGGTGGTATTTGATCTCTGGGTTTTATTTTTTTGCGATATGAATGAAAAAATAAACCAAAACTTTGGGGGAAAAAAAAACAATACTTTTTACTTTCTGCTATAAAACCTATAAAACAAAATCCAATTTCTTCATAAATTTTGGTCAAAGTGTGTTCTGCTACATATTTTTGGTAAAAAAAAACCCAATTAGCATATATTAACCACTTGCCCTCCAGAGGATTTACCCCCCTTCCTGTCCAGGCCATTTTTTGCGTTACGGCACTGCGTTACTTTAACTGAGAATTGCGTGGTCATTTAAAGCTGCACTAAAATTAAATTTATGTCTTTGTTTTCCCCAGAAATAGAGCTTCCTTTTGGTGGTATTTTATCAACTGTTTTTTATTTTCTAAGCTATAACCGACCAATTTTGAAAAGAAAACTATATTTTCTACTTTTTGCTATTAAACATGTCCAGTTAAAAAAATTGAAAAATCACATTTTGTCAAATTTAGGCCAAAATGTATTCTGCTATGTAAATTTGGTTTGTGTAAAATTTATAGCGTTTACAAATGGCGGTATATATTAGTATATAATTGTATATTAGTAATGGTGGCGATCCGCGACTTATAGCGGGGCTGCGGCATGCATTCTAACACTGCGGGGGAACCGACTTGGTGTTACTGACATCCCCAGTTACACCAACACAGTGATCAGTGTTAATAAAAAGCACTGACATTGTACTAATCACACTGGGCAGGAAGGGGTTAACGTGGGGTGATCAAAGGGCTAACTGTGTGTGTGTATGTACTCTCCAGCGCCTCAGGATATGCACAGCCAAAAGGGAAGCCAAGGGTACCAGGACAGCGACAACCAAAAGGAAATGTTCTAGGGGTGCAGCCCTCCTCAGACGGGGAAATCAGCCACTGGATAGAGAGAAAACAGGTGGCGCACACACCTAGTGCATTATCCAAGGTCTATTGTAGGAATTAAATCATAAAAACATACTCACAGACGAAGCATGTATCTAAAAAGCATAGAAAAATGACAATGGCTACAACGGCGGGCAAGGTGTTCTCACTGTCAGTGCGGTCAAATGGCTGACGCGTTTCGGGGACGAATCCCTTTCCTCAGAGCTGATGACCAACCTCTGATGCTGATGTATGATGAATGGAAAGTGAAGTAAGAGCCTCGCTGTTGATGCCTCTACATGCTCTTCTATGCTTTTTAGATACATGCTTCGTCTGAGTATGTTTTTATGATTTAATTCCTACAATAAACCTTGGATAATGCACTAGGTGTGTGCGCCACCTGTTTGCTCTCTAACTAACTGTGTGTGTGTTTGTGCGTGCTTTACACTGTAAGCACACTGCTTTGTATGGCTCTGCTGACAGCCGAGGCCGCAAATGGCGATGCGGGTAGGGTGCGTGTGCGCCCCTTACCCGGGACTGCAAAATCATATATATATATATATGTGTGTGTGTGTGTGTGTGATTTTGCACACACGTGCCGCCCTGTAGCAGTATTCACACACACATATATATATATATATATATATATATATATATGTGTGTGTGTGATTTTGCACACATGTGCCGCCCTGCAGCAGTATTCCTGCTATAGGGCAGTGAGGAAGTGGTTAATTGATTTGCATGAAAATTATAGCATCTACAAACAATCTATGCTGAAATGTTTATTTATTTATCTTTTATACTAGTAATGGCAGTGATCAGTGACGTATAGCAGGACTGTGAGAGCACGAAGGGAATCGGACACCTTGTGGGAACTAAGACACTAATACAGTGATCAGTGCTAATACTGAACTAATGACACTGGCTGGGAAGGGATTAACATCTGGGGCAATCAAAGGGATAACTCTGTGACCTTTTTACTAAGGGATGTGATGGTTTTAATTCCCTGCTTTGCAGCAGACAAAAACCACCACATCCCCACTGACAGAGAGATTTGTGTTGTTTACCAAAACAGATCTCTCTTCTATCATCCGCTACACCGATCGGCGGATTCCAGCCAGGAATCATTGGCTCGAACCCACTGATTGGCTCCTGCCTAAGCCAGTGACAGGGCAGCCAGGTGAGTGCATGCCCCCTAATCAGAAATACAAAATCACATATATATATACACACACACACACGTTTTTTGTGCACAGCGGCCGCCCAGTAGCGGTAAAAGTACAGGAGGTGGATGCTAAGTGGTTAATTTTCTGTCACTTAAGATGCATATCCACTAGTCACTGCCCTTTTGGGCAGTGACAGATACAATCAGGCTGTTTGCTTAAGCAGCAGAGGGCAATGGAGAATCTGCCACCAATTTTTCAAATCAGCAAACTTTGTTTACATTCACAAGTAATCTTTTTGTTGCAAGACTGCTACAAAACTGTGTCAGAATGACACCGACACCGTATGCAATTGCACATCACCTCTAGCCAGCTTTTTCGAGTGTTGTAATCTGCACCTGACAAAGGTTCTGCAATAATGCAGAAAGCGCAGTCAGTGGCGTATAGCGAGAACAGTTTTTGGGGGCCCCATTCACCTACTGCCCAAGCACCAACACTTTATTTACTATGTAATGGGGGTCTCAGTGGGGCTTTGTGCATATGCAGAAATAATAAGTTTGGTCTTTCACCAATATGACTTTAGCCAAAATGTGAATTACTGCACTTTGAGTACTGATGTCACTCTATGCACTGTCTGACAAAATAAGCTGAACATTAAAAATACTATACAGTCCTTACAATTTTTGGTTTAGATTAGATCCCTAAAATCTGAAAAAAAAATATAAAAATGCATCTCTTCCCCCTAACCATCACATACAAAATTCAAGTGCAATTTAAAATATTAATCATACTACACACTTCGCTCTCTTGCCATAATACTTGTTTGCAGGTAGTTTCTTAAACCAACTGAAATAAAAAAACAAAACCTTGAAAACAAAATTGTGCGCCGGCTTATTGGAACTTGGAATAAAGGGCACTAGCAAGCCACAAGGAGACCAAGAGGCATCTGTACTGTGTCAACATTTCACCACGGATAATAAGCTGCTATGACATGGTGGGTGGCTTCATGATCCTTGCGTTGTAGGGGGCTGTGGAAGTACTTATTTAATACCATGGATAACTACTTTAAACAAAACTCAAGACCAACAAATTGTCACCCATTATGCCACATGGACAGATATCAACTTATATCTGCCCCTTGCATCATGCATCAGGATTACCCTTACTCAGAAAAACAAATCAGTACCAAAAATGTGTGGAGCCTAGAGCAGCAAGGAAAGCCTCTATGTGATGCCACCCATCAATGAACACAATTGAATTTGATCCAACTGTAGACACATCCATATCCTGTCATGCTGCTTATATGCAAATCTAACTACACCAAGTGAGAAACTTTAGTACAGATGCTTAATTGCAAAAAAAAGAAAACAAAAATGGTGACAATGTAATTTGTTCCGGCAGCATTTTTTGTGATGGGAGTTCTCCTTTAAAGCGGATCTTCACCCTCTTCATACAGTTGCCACTTCTCCACCTCTCCTCTATATGACTAGTGCTGTGGGTTTTTTTTTTTACCTTTTATTCATGTAAACTGTGTGGCCACGCCCCCAATGTATGACACTCACCTAGGTGAATGATGTGTACACTGCTCGCTGTGCCTCCTGGGATATACACCCCACATATTCAAGGAGGCCATAGTCTTTCATTCACAAAAGAGAAGGGGGGCGGGCCTAGCGGAGCATCAACTGAAGACCCGCTGGCTGAACCCAGAAGTGCTGGAGGGCCTCTCGATGATGCCACAAACAACATGGTGGTGTAGGACTGAGCAGTGGCTGATGACAAGAGGATCTCAGTGGGGACAACACCGGATTCACATGGTGGGTGAGTATCTGAACTATGTAGAAAACACTATACGGTAAGGAGGGGGAAAAAAAAGGGGGGGGGGGCTGGGTGGAGGGTGTAAGCTTTAAGGACTGTTGCTTGATTTGAAGTAATGTCCAGGAGACAATGTAGCCACTGATAATTGCATTGTTAAACACTTGCAGTAATTCCATCTTCTTGAAGAAAGGGTAGACAAACGGCCAGTTTGATAGGTCAAACAGGAGCCATTTTACTTTCTAGGATATCCATTTTTATGACCTCCAAAGACCTTGAAGAAAATAATTCCGTACAGTTTTCTTGTCTTGTCTGCTCTTCCTTGAAACTGAATGTTAGAAAACACGTTGCTTAACAGTTTATACCTCGGAGGTTTGGTCGTCTACGAAAAGACTTCAATACATTTGTACATGGCAGCATGCATGTCTAATAGATGAAATGATACTGCAGCTTTTAAAGTCTTTAGTCCAGAGTATGGAAGAACAGAAGCTGTTTTTTTCCTGGAAAAATCCAAAGTCAAAATAAAGAAAAAAAAAAATGAAGCAGCGTCCATAAAATAATTTTTCTTAAAAGCCCTTTTTCCTCCCAAAAGGATGGAAGAATGAAGACAAAGTCTTTCACGTGTAACAGTTTCTACAACAGGGAGGGACAAATAGTTTGGGTGGACCAGGAAGAAAAAACAATGCAAAAAAAACAAAATCAACTAATTAAAATAAAGCTATTTATAAGGCCGTAAAAATCTGGATACTTTTGACCGAAGTAGTTTAATGAAAGATCGTGGGAACATTTCCTTTGTTTCAGGTGCTGTGTACTTAAAGTAATTTTGGGGATGTGCTAAGACGTCAAAAAGAGCCTTGATCAGCTTCTTGTCCTGCAGGAAAGTCAGAAAATAAAGTTTATTTCAGAGTTTCTAAGTAAGAATAGCAAAGCACTGACACTGGCTAACTAGATCAATGTAGAAAAATCTAAATCCTTTAAAGAAAATGCATAGATATTTCAATAATTTGTTATATAAACATACCAGAGATCAACCTTCAAATAATCCAATTGATTATCATTGTCTCTATGTGATGTTTTTAACTGTGTATGCACATGGAGGCAGCCAGTATTGTTTGTTACATACCGTATTTTCCGGCGTATAAGACGACTTTTTACCCCTTGAAAATCTTCCCAAAAGTCGGGGGTCGTCTTATACGCCGGTAACGGCATGCTGACACTCCCAACAGAAGGGAAACTAAGTACAGGGGTGGGCAGGGGCTGCTGTCTCTTACCTGGCTCCGGTCCCACGACGATCCGGTCCAGAAAGCGTGGCTGCTCCTTCCTTCGGTTCGTCCACTGGATGTTCGCGCAGCTCCTCGGCGCCGACTCCTCACCGGTGATTGGCCGCCAGAACTGTAGCTCAGGAAAGGCACACAGGCGGCCAATCACCGGCGAGGAGGCGGAGCTGAGCGACCCCGCGAAAATCGAGTGGAGATGCAGGTAAGTGTGCCGTGCTTAGGTGCTGCTGCAACCACATATGCTGGCTGCAGCAGCACCGTACTGGAACAGGGGTCAGCAAGTGTCAGTGGGAGGAATAGTGCCCCATCGTTGGTGTCACTGATACCAATGATGGGGCATTATTCCTCCCACTGACACCAACGATGGGGCACTTTTCCTCCCCCCACTGACACCAACGATTGGGCACTATCCCCCCCCCCACTGACACCAACGATTGGGCACTATTCCTCCCCCCCACTGACACCAATGATGGGGCACTATTCCACCCCCCACTGACACAATGATGGGACACTATTCCTCCCCCCCCCACTGACACCAACGATGGGGCACTATTCCCCCCCCCCCACTGACACCAATGATGGGATACTATTCCTCCCACTGACACCAATGATGGGATACTATTCCTCCCACTGACACCAATGATGGGATACTATTCCTCCCACTGACACCAAAGATGGGGTGCTATTCCCCCCGATGATACTAATGATGGGGCACTATTCCTCCCACTGACACCAATGATGGGGCACTATTCCTGCCACTGATACCAATGATGGGGCACTATTCCTCCCACTGACACCAATGATGGGACGCTATTCCTCCCACTGATACCAATGATGGGGCGCTATTCCTCCCACTGACACCAATGATGGGACACTATTCCTTCCACTGACACCAATGATGGGGCGCTATTCCTGCCACTGATACCAATGATGGGGTGCTATTCCTCCCACTGACACCAATGATGGGGCACTATTCCTGCCACTGATACTAATGATGGGGCACTATTCCTGCCACTGATACCAATGATGGGGCACTATTCCTCCCACTGACACCAATGATGGGGCACTATTCCTCCCACTGACACCAATGATGGGCACTATTCCTCCCACTGATACCAATGATGGGGCACTATTCCTCCCACTGACACCAATGATGGGGCACGATTCTTCCCACTGGTGTGCACTGGAAGAGGGGTAGTCTTATACGGCGAGTATAGCCCAATTCACTGAAAATTGGATTTTTTTTGGCCAGTTTCACGTTGCTATAAATACAGGGACCCTACAGTTCAGGCTCTCTTGATGTCCTCCCCTTTGTTTCTTTCTTATGCTCCTTTATCTTCTTTCCCCTTTTTTTATTTTCTTTTCCTCTTCTTGGTTCTCCCGCAGGGACTATTTACAGTTTATTCTTATATATTCGTGTGTTTGATCCTTTGCTCAGTAAATTTTATACAGACATCTCTCTCACCAATGCCTGGTTTCGTGTTATAGGCGTATGGTTTTTCTCCTGTTATCCACACTGTTTCATTGTTATGACATGATCTGTGTACCTTCTGACATACCAACTATCTTGACACTTATTATGGTTTTACTGTTTTACGCATGACCCCATTTGACTTTGATTCTATACTTCTACCTGTAAACATGACTGTGGTTGTAATTGTATCTTCTAAAAAAAACCCATTTATTAAAAAAACGGAAAATTGGATTTTTGCCTACATAATTTCCTGTAAAATCCATTTCTTGGAATACATCACGGGACACAGAGCAGGCTATAATAATGACTATGAGGGTTATGCACGACCTATAGGTGAATGGACACTGGCAGATCAAACAGGAAGTCCTCTCCTATATAACCCCTCCTACACAAAAAGTACTTCAATATTTGTAGCAAGCAATGATATTTCAGAAAGAGGGGAGGGACCTCTGTGTCCCATGATGTACTCCAAGAAATTGATTTTACAAATAAGTATGTAGAAAAAAAATCTAATTTTCTTTATCTTACATCAATGGACAAACAGCAGGCTATAAATATGAATATGTGGAATGTCCCAAAGCAATAAAAATCTGAGGGGTGGGTGACACCATGATAACCACCGCCATCAATCCCGAAAGGACCTACTCAGCCATTCATAATACGCTGAGGGCAAAGATAGAATTTTTGTAGATGCTGACTTTTAATAAATACAAAAACGAGTGGAACTCTACTTTAAAGTATTCTGAGATTAATGCCCCCCTGTGTCCTCAGCAATCCCAGCACCAGGGCTAGAAGCTTTGTGAAGACTCAGGGGGCTGTGGACAGCCCAAAGGGCAGTGCCTAAAAACAGAAATTATGATTCTCTACTGAAAACAGCAGAAACCCTTGATGAGCCTGAAAAAATTGGCACACGAAGATATGCATCGAGGACAATGGACACCCAAAATGTATCTCTTGCAGAGAGGTCACCACTGATCGGACCGATCTCATCTGAAACAGATGGACATCTAGACTTATGTCTAGTGCCTTGAGATCTAAAATAGACTTCACATCCCCATTTGTCTTACAGTGAGCCCATAACTTTTGCTCCAAGCAAAAATGCAAGACAAAACCCTGATAACCCTGCCTAACCCAGAAGGTCCCAAGAGGCATAATTACCTATTAGGTTTCTGCCGCTAAAGATGGAGTGAATCACCTCAGACTGCTCTAACAACCTCTGTCCGACTTCTCAAAACACACCAGCCTCTGGAGGGGAAAACCTTACAGCACCTGGTATTCCCAGGCAGTCTCCCCAGCAAGTACTAACCAGGGCTCACCCTGCTTAGCTTCCAAGTTCAGACGAGGTCAGGCTTGTTCAGGGTGATGCGGACAAAGCCCATTGCAGCTTCACCACCAGGAATAGCTGCAATGCCAGACAAATGCAGTGGCCCAGATACACCTGACACCACTGGTCTATTGCGAAATCCAAACACCATCAGATTACCCACCTGAGTCCACTGGATCTGATGGCGGTGAACCTGCCTCTCAACTGCCTCTTCCTTCTGGGATCATTTAAGTCAATGTAGCAACTATATTTCCACCTAATTATGCAGTCCTGCAGGGATGCAAGTCCATAGCTATGTTGGTCTATTGATATGCAAGCATGCAGCTATGCATGCATACAGGTATGCAGTTATGTAGGTACATAGGTATGCAGTTATACTAGAATGCACTTATGCAGTTTAGTCAAGTATGCAGTTTATGCAAATATACAGGTACTCAGCTATGCAAGTATGCAGATTATACAAGTACGCAGTTGACACAAGTCTGTAAGTACGCAGTTCACACAAGTATGCATGAAAGTATGCAGTTTGTGCAAATGTGCATGTATGTTTGCAGTTTATGCAAGTATGCAGTTAAGTATGCATGTATTTATGCAGTTTATGCGAGTATGCATGTATGTATGCAGTTTATACAAGTATAAGTATGCAGTCTATGCAAGTATAAGTATGCAAAGTATGCATGTACGTATGCAGTTGATGCAAGTATGCATTTACTGTCAAACAGAGCATGACCAGACCAAACAGTGCACAGTCCCCAGTGGCCACCGAGAGAATGACCAGGCAGTCAGAGAATCAAAGAAATACTGCACATGTAGAAGTACCATTCCAGCAGCAGGACTCTGTATTACAATAGGAGTCCAACCTTCACCCATCACAGCGGGCTCTGTCATAAAACACCTTCAAGGACTTAGTCCCCCTTAGATCTGGGGTTCATCACCTTGGACTTGTATAGCACCCTGCTGGAAAGCACCTTGGTCAGAACAAACACTGCACAGAATTCCATTATGCAGGGTCCAGCACCGTAAGGCTGCATTATAGTCAAACCCAGAGGACTCTACTCTCCTACCAAATGAGGCTCAGGTACAATCCATTTTAGCTGACAGCTTTCCGAATGGATCAGATTCCAGTCCTTGATTCACAGAAGAACCATTTGGGACCACCAGGTATGCTCCAAGAGCACATGCAGCATATCAGTGACTATCCACCTTACAGACACTAGTGAAAAAACTGATGTACTACCTGTGTAGGAGGGGTTATATAGGGGAGGGCTTCCTGTTTGACAGATTTGTCCATTCACCTATAGGTGGCGCATAACCCACATAAGTTATTATTATAGTCTGCTCTGTGTCCTGTGATGTACAATAAAAAAAATCAATGCACTTCCTGTGTGGTTAATAGACAGAGTGGCTTGTAATTATGTATGTAAATGAAATCAGCCATATTTGCAAATCAATCAAACTCTTAATAGTTACCCTCTCTCAATACTGAAACCTAACGCACGACACAGTAACACATATATGCAACATCCAGGAGGTGGGCTTTAAACATGGGCACTGCATATATGTGTTTTTGTGTTTGTGCTGGGAACATACTTCCAGCACAGAGACTGAGCAATCACTGAGAGCCCTGGGTCTTATACTTGCAATCGGGACCCGGGACTCCTGGCTTCCGGTCACCTGATTGGCTATCACAGTAATCAGTCACTGTGCAACCCGTCCATGTGTTTTCTTTCTCCCATGAATGGAAAGAAATATACATTGTTTACATCTTTCTCCCCTGCAAGGAGAGAAAAATACAAACAAAAGCATGTAAAAAATAATTTAAATTTTAAAAAAAACAAAACTATCAGCCGAAAATAGGGTTTTTGGCATTTTGCTGACAGAAAAAAAAAGGTGCTGATAATAATTGACTTAAATGCAAAATTGTGTTTTAAATTTTATTTATTTTATTTTTTTTTAAATGGGCATCCTGAATTTTCGATTTCGGTCCAGAATTTTAACTTTGGTGCACCACTAGAAGTATCAAGAAATATACAGCTACATTTGGGCCAGTTTTCCTTTGATAACAATAAAAAAAATAACAGGGAATATTCAATACCATTCAGCACCAAATGAAAGGCCAGTTTGTCCTGAAAAACAAGGTATAATCTGTACAGTTTTACCAACATGTCAAAGTTGCAAAATTGGGTCTTGGCAATAAGGTTTCTTTTACACTCAGCATGTAAGGTAAAGGTGTAGTTCAGAGTGGAGCTTTGGCTGGGGGTTGAGGCATTAGTGTAGGCAGGCAGGCCAGGTTAGCAAAAAATCTTGCCAGCAAGTTACAAAGTCAGAATCCAGAAGCATGGTTGGAGACAGGCAGGCTAATACACAGACTGGCAGAGTAATGCAGAATCATCAGACAAAGAGACTAGTCCAGGTATCAGGCAAAATTAAAAAGCTCAGAAGTTCAATAGTATAGCACACACCCATGGAAACAGATGACAAATGAACATGCACAGTGTACAGGATGTCCCGCAATTTAAACTGAGCTGATTGTGGATTTACTGCAGCTGGAGCTGGAGAGTCTCAGAAAGAGCAGATGAGCTAGGCAGGGTAGATGCTGCAGTTACTCAAGATTCCCCAATGGCAGCGCAAACGGAGCTGTGGCACAGAGGTGGAAGAACCCACGTTCAAACCCAGTCACATGACAGTGCCCCCCCTCCCCCGGAAGGACCCATCCAGGGGCCTAGAGGGGCATCGTGGGAAAGGCTGCGTGAAAGCCATGAATGAGGGCAGGAGCATGTACATTTCTAGCAGGAACCCAAGATCGATCAGTCACAGGGTACCCCTTCCAGTGAACAAGGTATTGTATACCATGGCCTCGCCTTCTAGAATCCAGGATCTTAGAAATCTCATACTTGTGCAGCCAATCCACGAGAAGGGGAAGAGATGGTTGTTGTGGTCTTGAGTACCGATTAAAGACTGCCTTTTTGAGAAGAGACACATGAAAAACTCGGTGTATCCAGAGAAAACAGGGCAATTTCAGGCAGTAAGCGACTGGCCCAATACAAGAAATGATCCTCTAGGGAACGATAAATCGTGGGCCCAATTTGAAAGAAAATTTCTTCAGTCTCATATACTTAGCAGATAGCCACACTCTGTCTCCCACCGAATAAAGAGGTATATGAAACTTTTATCAGAATAAAGTTTATATTTGCCTGCTGCCTTTTGTAGAAGTAGATTAATCTTTCTCCAGTGCAGTAAGATATTTTACTCGTAAGTCTGCTGCCAGTACACCAGAAAGAGGCTGCAGTGCAGGAAAAGTATGTGGGTGATAGCCTAGAGCTGCATAAAAAAAAGGTATGGTATGAAGGCACTATGCCAACTAGAGTTGATGGCAAGCTCAGCTGAAGTTCATATGTCCTCCAAATGTCACCTTCATGTTCAAATAAAGTGCATTTGTTCAATAACCGTCTCTTTTGAATTTATGATGGAAATTTCTCTCCCAGATATTCAGTCTCAAAAATAAAAGAAAAGTGTAGCATGCATTTACTCCATATGTGTAACAAAATATCCATATAAATGTGCTCACATTAAAAATTCTGTGCAGAATTTTCATATACCACTCCAAACTCTACCTATACAATCCTCACGCCCTTACTCCCAGGTAGGTATCCATAACCCCCAAAAAATAAATCAGAGTGCATCCCCACAATGCACACACACTATATATATATATATATATATATATATATATATATATATATATATACATACACACACACACACACACACATACAGTGGGGATCGAAAGTTTGGGCACCCCAGCTAAAAATATGTATTAATGTGCATAAAGAAACCAAGGAAAGATGGAAAAATCTCCAAAAAGCATCAAATTACAGATTAGACATTCTTATAATATGTCAACAAAAGTTAGATTTATTTCCATCATTTACACTTTCAAAATAACAGAAAACAAAAAAATGGCGTCTGCAAAAGTTTGGGCACCCTGCAGAGTTAATATCTTGTACTGCCCCCTTCGGCAAGTATCACAGCTTGTAAACGCTTTTTGTAGCCAGCGAAGAGTCTTTCAATTCTTGTTTGAGGTATCTTTGCCCATTCTTCCTTACAAAAGTCTTCCAGTTCTTTGAGATTTCTGGGCTGTCTGTCACGTACTGCTCTTTTAAGGTCTATCCATAGATTTTCAATTATGTTGAGGTCAGGATATTGTGAAGGCCATGGCAAAACCTTCAGTTTACGCCTCTTGATGTAATCCCCCGTGGATTTCGAGGTGTGTTTAGGATCATTATCCATTTGTAGAAGCCATCCTCTCTTTAACTTCAGCTTTTTCACAGATGGCATCAAGTTACCATCCAAAATTTGCTGAAATTTTATTGAATCCATTTTTCCTTCTACTTGTAAGATGTTCCCTGTGCCACTGGCTGCAACACAACCCCAAAGCATGATTGATCCAACCCCAAGCTTAACAGTTGAACAGAGGTTCTTTTCATTAAATTCTGTGCCTTTTCTCCAAACGTACCTTTGTTCAATTTTAACCTCATCGGTCCACAGAACTTGTTTCCAAAATGCATCAGGCTTGTCTATATGTTCATTTGCAAAGTTCAAACGATGATTTTTGTGGTGAGGACGTAGAAGAGGTTTTCTTCTGATGACTCTTCCATGAAGACCACATTTGTACAAGTATCTCTTTATAGTGGAATAGTGTACCACAACTCCAGTGTCTGCCAGATCTTTCTGGAGGGATCGTGCAGTCAAACGTGGGTTTTGAATTGTTTTTCTCACAATCCTGCGAGCTGTTCTGTCTGATATTTTTCTTGGTCTTCCAGATGTTGCTTTAACTTCCACTGTTCCTGATGACTGCCATTTCTTAATTACATTCCGAACAGAGGATATTGACATCTGAAAACGCTTTGCTATCTTCTTATAGCCTTCTCCAGCTTTGTGAGCGTCAACTATTTTCAGTTTCAGTTTTCTAGACAACTGCTTAGAACAGTGTTTCTCAATTCCAGTCCTCATGGACCCCCAACAGGTCATGTTTTCAGGATTTCCATTATTTTGCACAGGTGATTTGATCAGTTTCACTGCCTTAGTAATTACCACAGCTGTTTCATCTGAGGGAAATCCTGAAAACATGACCTGTTGGGGGTCCATGAGGACTGGAGTTGAGAAACACTGGCTTAGAAGAACCCATGGTGCCGATTGTTGGGGCAAGGTTAGATGAGTCTGGGCATTTAAAACCTTTGAGCTTGACATCACCTGGTCTTCCCAGACCCAGAGAACAATCCATGACACTGGCAGGTCTCAGCCTTGGAAAGGGGGCAGTGCATGCTATAAATTCTGCAGGGTGCCCAAACTTTTGCAGACGCCATTTTTTTGTTTTCTGTTATTTTGAAAGTGTAAATGATGGAAATAAAATCTAACTTTTGTTGACATATTATAAGAATGTCTAATCTGTAATTTGATGCCTTTTGGAGATTTTTCCATCTTCCCTTGGCTTCTTTATGCACCTTAATACAAATTTTTAGCTGGGGTGCCCAAACTTTCGATCCCCACTGTGTGTGTATATATATATACACATATATATATACATACACACACACATACATACATATACACACACATACATACATACACACATAAACATATAAAGTTCTACTTTCAGTGTGTAGTATCTTTAAAACCCTTGTGGTATTCCTCCACGTGAAATGTTCTGAATTTAGTCACTCCATGCACCTTACCAAATCCTCTAATCACATAGGCATATCCAATGAATCCTTTCATCACCCAATTTCCTTCTTGCTTCCAATACACTGTAGAAGTAAAAACCCTCAAAAAAACAAAACATGCATATAGCAAAATACCACTTTAAAAAATGGTTTGTGTACGTGTCCAACCTACTCATATGAACATGCAAGACCAACACCTTCATATAAAGACTATTTAAAGGGTATCCAGTGCTATTTTCCACCACCAGTCACTCCATGCACCTTACCCAATAGATTTGAAATTGAATTTTGTCCAGTGGACTTCTTCCCATTGCAGGACTAACTTAGTGAAGACTATGGCTAGGACTATGACTAAGAATGTCAAACAATCCTAGAGTTAGGAGCAAAGGATAAGCATCCTTTACAGTGATTTAGTTTAAACCTTGATATTCTATACATGGATGGAGTCCACCATCTTTTTTTTTTTCAACAAAGAAGAATCCATCCCCTACTGGAGAAGAAAAGGGATGGATAAAAGTTGGCATGAATTTATGCTTCCACTAACTTCTGTTCTGGTTGTGACAATGGGTATATATCTTCCCCTTCGGAACAGGCACATCCGAAATCAGGTTAATGGCACTTTTGAAATAACGGTGTGGGGATTGTACCTCTACTTTCTTTTTGCAAAAGACATCCGCTAAGTCATGGTATTCTTGTGGCATGATTGGAGGCATAGACACGGAAGTTAAACTGTGAGATAGTATTTTGAGAGGAATTATACAGTTCTGCTGACCATATGTGTCCGAGGAGGTTAATTCCTCATTAAGCCAGTCAAATGAAGGGTTGTGTTGTTGAAACCATGGAAATCCAAGGATCACAAGCAGCAAAAGGGGAGTCAATAAGCAATAGGATAATTTATTTCTTATGAAGGGCACCAACCTGTAGTGCGACTGTGTGAGTCTTGAATTCCACTATGCCTTTCCCTAATGGTTGTCCATTCATTGTAGTGATGTTCAAGGGTCTTGGTTTAGGAACAAATGGAATGTTGTTTTTCCAGGCAAAAGTCTGGTCCAGGAATATACCCACTGCTCCAGAATCCACAAAAGCCACACAGGATACACAGGATTAGTTAGACCCTCCCTTTTACTGGACGGGTAGGGCAAGCAGATGACAGGTGTCCTTTCAGCCAACAATACATACACAGGCCCAATGAGCATCTCCTTTGTTTCTCGGATTCAGGCAGGTGGAGACAGCTGATGTCTATAGGTTCAACAGGTGTTATGAATTCAACAGAAAATTCAGGTTTAGACTAGGGTAGTGTTTGGAAGTTAGGACTGGTAAAGGTAGCTTGCGAGTCTAACATCTCCTGAACCCTTTAATGATAGCGGACATCCAGACGGTCACACAGCTCTATGAACTTTTCAAGGCCATTTGGAAGATCTTTATACACCAGTTCATCTTTGATGCAATCTGTAAGACCTTTGTGAAAAGCTGTACGAAGAGCAACAGCATCCAGCTTAGTCTCAGCAGCCAGTGTACGAAGATCTATAGCATATTGTGCCACAGTTGTATGTCCAGAAGTCAGCATTCAGCGGCTGAAACCCCACCTGGTTTGTCAAAACCAGTCTGAAGCGAAGACAGAAACTTTGCATCAAAGGACCATTGCATCCCAGGTAAAGAGAGACCCATGCCAAGGCTTTCCTCTTTAATAAAGAGTTTACAAAAGTCACTTTGGCTGCAGCAGTGCTGAATGACTCAGGGTTATTGTGGAAAAGCAAGCAGCAAATGTTCAGAAAGTCTCTATAGTCTTCAGTATCACCTCCAAATTTTTCTGGCAGAGGAAGTTTGGGAGGCACTTTAGGAGACAGCTTGAACTGTAGCAGGATTCTGAACTGATTCAGAGGATGCCGGCAGCAAGGATTTAATCATAGTAGTCACTTCATCTAGTTTAGTATCCAGAGAAATGAGACGTATTTCATGAGTATCAAGAAAATGTCCCTGATGTATAATAGCCTTAACCACCTCAGCTGGGTCCACTGTCATTGTGGCCCATTTGTTATACAAGGTACATGCTGAAAGGTGTAGTCCAGAGTGGAGCTTTGTCTGGGGGTTGAGGAGTTACAGTTGCAAGAAAAAGTATGTGAACCCCTTGGGATTACATGGAGTTTTTCATGAATTGGGCATAAAATGTGCTCTGACCGTCATCTAAGTCACAACAATAGAAGAACACAGTCTGCTGAACATAATACTACACAAACATTAGATGTTGCCATGGTTTAATTGCACATAACATGTAAACATTCACAGTGCAGGGAGGAAAAAGTATGTGAACCTTTGGACTTAACTGGATGACCCTCCTTTGGCAGCAATAACCTTAACCAAACGTTTCCTGTAGTTGCAGATCAGACCTGCACAACGATCTGGAGTAATTTTGGACCACTCCTCTTCACAAAACTGTTTCAGTGTAGCAATATTCTTGGGATGTCTGGTGTGAATCGCTCTCTTAAGGTCATGCCACAGCATTTCAATCGGGTTGAGGTCAGGACTCTGACTGGGCCACTCCAGAAGGCGTATTCTGTGCTGTTGCAGCCATTGTTTTGTTGAATTACTTGTATGCTTTGGGTCATTGTCCTGTTGCATCACCCATCCTCTGCGGAGCTTCAGTTAGCGGACAGATGGTCGTACGTTTTCCTGCAAAATGTCTTGATAAACTCTGGAATTCATTTTCCCATCAATGACAACAATCCGTCCAGGCCCTGAGGCAGCAAAGCAGCCCCAAACCATGATGCTCCCTCCGCCATGTTTTACAGTGGTAATGAGGTTTTGATGTTGGTGTGCTGTGCCTTTTTTTCTCCACACATAGTGTTGTGTGTTCTTCCCAAACAACTCAGTCTTGGTTTCATCTGTCCACAGTATATTTTGCCAGTAGTGCTGTGGAACATCCAGGTGCTCTTTTGCAAACTTCAAGCATGCTGCAATATTCTTTTTGGACAGCAATGGCTTCCTCCATGGTGTCCTCCCATGTACTCCATTCTTGTTTAATGTTTTCCTTATTGTAGATGTGTCAACAAAAATGTTAGCATGTGCCAGAGATTTCTGTAGGTCTTTAGCTGACACTCTGGGATTCTTCTTTACCTCATGCAGCATTCTGCGCTGTGCTCTTGCAGTCATATTTACAGGACGACCACGCCTAGGGAGAGTAGCAACAGTGCTAAACTTTCTCCATTTGTAGACAGTCTGTCTTACCGTGGACACATGAACATCAAGGCTTTTGGAGATACTTTTGTAACCCTTTCCAGCTTCATGCAAGTCAACAATTCTCGATCGTAGGTCTTCTGAGAGCTCTTTTCTGCGAGGCATGGTTCACATCAGACAGTGCTTCTTGAAACCAGTAAACCCAAAACAGGTGTGTGTTTTTTAAGGGCAGAACAGCTGTCAGCAACACATCCAAAATCATCACACTGATTGGAGTCAAGGTTGGCTCACTCTTGGCTCCAATTAGCTCTGGGAGAAGTCATTAAGCTAGGGCCTCACATACTTTTTCCTCCCTGCACTGTGAATGTTTACATGTTATGTGCATTTAAACCATGGCAACATCTAATGTTTGTGTAGTATTATGTTTAGCAGACTGTGTTCTTCTATTGTTGAAACTTAGATGACGTTCAGAGCACATTTTATGCCCAACTCATGCAAAACTCCACGTAATCCCAAGGGGTTCACATACTTTTTCTTGCAACTGTAGTGTAGTTAGGCAGGCTAGGTTAGCAACAAATCTTGACAGCAAAGTACAAAGTCAGAATCTAGAAGCGTGGTTGGAGACAGGCAGGGTCATGCAGAATAATCAGGCAAAGAGAGAAGTCCAGGAATCAGGCAAAATTCAGAAGTATAGCACAGCAGATCCAACAAATGGGCACAGTCTACAGGAAGTCCCGCAATTTAAACTGAGCTGATTGCGGATTGACTGCAGCTGGAAGGTAGGTGGAGCTAGAAAGACCCAGGAGCAGATATACTAAGCAGGGTAGATGCTGCAGAGATTCAGATTCCCCAGTGAAAGAGCCGAAGAAACGAAGTTCAAACCCAGGCACATGAAACAGTCATGAAGGGGTTAACTCTTACATCAATACCAACTTAAACCTTACCATTCCCTCTAACTGGATGTTTCCCACCCCTTAATAAAGATTTTTTTATGCAAAGATCTCAAAGGAACTTACAATCTACTGTCCCTTTATTGCAATTATACAGAAACACACACATACTATGGGAGTCCAGGGTAAAGTTATTTCTATGGGTAAATAAAGTATAACGAAAGGCAAAACTTTTTTTTCTGTTTTGGGATAAAAGGGTGAGGGAACAAAATCCCTATCAGGTGTTTATTGCGGTTTGTGCCCCCATTAGGGGCAAATGCCCTTTTCTTGCTCACCAATGTTGCTGGGAATGTGAGGGTAAATAAAAAATCTAGAGCTGCAGCTAGAACAGAAATGTACAATTTTGTGGGGTTTTTTGGGATCCACCTGGTTACTTGCATAGACACCATGTTTACCTACTAGCGCTGTCCACACTCTTAAACTTATATAAATATATATATATACATACACACACATACACATATATACATACACACACACACATATTGCAAAAAGTATTGGGATGACTGCCTTTATACGCACATGAACTTTAATGGCATCCCAGTCTTAGTCTGTAGGGTTTAATATTGAGTTGGCCCACCCTTTGCAGCTATAACAGCTTCAACTCTTCTGGGAAGGCTGTCCACAAGGTTTAGGAGTGTGTCTATTTGAATGTTTGACCATTCTTCCAGAAGCACATTTGTGAGGTCAAGCACTGATGTTGGACTAGAAGGCTTGGCTCACAGTCTCTGCTTGAATTCATGCCAAAGGTGTTCTATCAGGTGGAGGTCAGGACTCTGTGCAGGTCAGTCAGGTTCCTCCACCCCAGACTGGCTCATCCATGTCTTTATGGACCTTGGTTTGTGCACCGGTGCACAGTCATGTTGGAACAGGAAGGGCCATCCCCAAACTTTTCCAACAAAGTTGGGAGCATAAAATGGTCCAAAATGTCTTGGTATGCTGACGCCTTAAGATTCCCTTCACTGGAACTAAGGTGGAAAAGCAAACCCATACCATAATCCCCCCTCTATCAAACTTTACACTTGGTACAATGCAGTCAAGCAAGTACCGTTCTCATGGCAACAGCCAAACTCAGACATGTCCATTGGATTGCCAGAGAGAAAAGCGTGATTTGTTACTCCAGAGAACACGTCTACACTGCTCTAAAGTCCAGTGGTGGCGTGCTTTACACCACTGCATCCGACACTTTGCATTGCATTTGGTGATGTAAGGCTTACATGCAGCTGCTCGGCCATGGAAACCCATTCCATGAAGCTCTCTACACACTGTTGCTGTGCTAATCTGAAGGCCACATGAAGTTTGGAGGTCTTTAGCTATTGACTCTGCAGACAGTTGGCGACTTCTGGGCACTGTGCACTTCAGCATGCGCTGACCCCGCTCTGTCATTTTACGTGGCCTACCACTTTGTGGCTGAGTTTCTGTTGTTCCCAGTTGCTTCCACTTTGCTATAAAATCACTAACAGTTGACCGTGGAATATTTAGTAGTAAGGAAATTTCACAGATGGACGTTTTGCACAGGTGGAAACTTATCATGGTACCATACTAGAATTAACTGAGCTCCTGATAGCGCCCCATTCTTTCACAGATGTTTGTAGAAGCAGTCTGCATGCCTAGGTGCTTGATTCTATACACCTGTGGCCATGGAGATTATTGGAGCACCTGAAACCAATGATTTGAAGGGGTGTCCCAATACTTTTGGCAATAGTGTTAGAGTGTGTGTGTGTGTGTTATATATTAGATTAATATTTATTTTTCCTTTTGATCTGATTTGCAGGATTGTAAATGGTTTGCAGGACTTTAAAGGTTAGCATACCTTTAAAATTTCTTGGTGGTTCTCTGAAGCATATAATCTGCCATCACGAACAATATCTTCTATTAACTGCTGATAATCCTCTGTCAAAGTTAAGAAGAGTAGAAAATGAAATTAGTTGGTCTTTGGAATGGGACAATAGAGACATCAGCCATTTCTTGCCATGAGACTTCTCAGCGGCCCTCTGCATTTTTGGTACATTGAAAAAAAAAAACCATCCCATTTACTGCATTGGGCATTAAAGTGTTACTAAACCCAAGACACTAAATTCACTATATCTGGTCTCCCACAGTACACAGAACATGGAAGTGCAATTATTTTAGTACATATAAACTGCTAAATACCTTTTCTCATCAGCAGTTAAAGCAGTCTTGTGACTTCTATCAGTGTTCAGCAGAGCACTGGTTAAAGCTTGTAGGAGGATTTTTTCTTTCTGCTCTAGGAGGATGAAAAACCCCTGACCTCTGTCTGGACAGTGATGATTGGCCTTGTGCTGATCATATGCACTCTCCCAAGAAAAACAAAAAAACTTCTCTAGCAAAACACACTAAACTGAGCATGTGCAGAAAGGCTACGAGTTCAGTCTGTCTTATCAGTGTGGACATCTGAACAAGAGAAGGGGCAGAGAAGTCAGGATCAAGCAGTCTTTTCACACAATGCAGAGGAATGACCCTTAGGTTCCACAGTGAGTATAACAAGCGTGCTTTACTGCATATACAGACTGATTTTACCACTGTGGGTTTAGTAACACTTTAAAGCAGTCCAGCATACTTCATGTCTAAAAGGCTATTAAAGGTTCATATTTTAAGTGACATATACCACTCAAATCATTTGTAGCTACTAAAATTACTAACTGCCTACTAACATATTAGTAGATGAATGATATGTTACACGGAAACTGCTGATGCCAAACCTCATAAAACCCTAAATCTTTGCTGTGCATCACAAAGCTGCTCTTAGGATTTATTCACACCAGGTGCAGTGGGACTGCATTGGTTGCCAGTTCCAATCCAGTCCCACCGTTCCCCAACTGCAAGGCAAGGCAAGGCAAAAAACTCTGTCTCTGGTGCAGACAAAAGAAAAGTAAACGGTGTGATGCGTTGGTATCATCACACTGTGCTAGTTCGGATGGACAACAATCGCACATCAGCCACTCTGTTGCAATGCAGGGACTGGTGTGAACAAGCCCTCATCCAGTTGCTCGTGCAAAAAGGCAAAGATGCAAAATGTTGTGAGTCAGAGAACTTTTAATTTGTAAACTAGGTTTCCCAACCAAAGTCATAAAAAATATATAGCATATATAAGTACATGTATACAAATGCAAACATTTACTGCTGTCAATATGCAGATCAATGCTAAAAATATATCACTTAATCTAACAGCCCATAAGGAACACATAAAAGGAGAAATACCAGAAGTGAAAGATATAGACTGACAAGCTTTGACACGATCAAAAAAAGAACATACCATCATATATGACATATGGCACTTGGAAATCTTTCCCGCTGTTTCCTTCATTGGACTTAAACTGAATCCAGAGTTTTTGGAATTTCCCCTCAGACAACGTGTGGGTGCACGAAACGCATAAGGAGGAGCCAGCAACGCCATGACGTCACGCCGCCGGAGCATCGTGGAGCTCCGGTGGCCATCTTTTACACTGGACTGTTAGTCCATGCTACAGTTACTCTGCTTATTTTAACTGCATACGTTCTTGGATATTCGCATATGCTTCAATAAATTTATTACAGTACTACACTATGGAGAGGTCTTTGCTTTGACTCCCCTGGGGAGTTCTAATTTACAGCTACCCACCTGACCACCAGAGAGGGAGCCCCCATAACACCTTGAGAGCTGCGCCCATCTATCCCCTAAGAGCAACTCTGGACCGTCCTGATGCTCTGCTACTAAGTCCCAGGACCACATTAGGGAGTTCACTGGATTTCGGCATTTCCCAGACCATTAGATGACATCAGGAAATTATCTACAAACGCTCATTAACTTGCGCATTCTGGTGAGTGCGCATTCCTTACACACTTGTATGCACAGTATCTCGTCCTCAGGAAGATATAGGAATATTGGAGCACTTCTATTCACTTGGTGAACTGCATATATGTTATTATAGATCATTTTTGTTTTTAACTTTCATTACAATTATTTTTAGCGCTGCACATCCAATTTATAATGCTAAAAATATATCACTTAATCTAACAGCCCAAGGAACACATAAAAGGAGAAATACCAGAAGTGAATATAAAAGTAATATAGAATGACAAGCTTTGACATGATCAAAAAAAGAACATACCATCATATGTGACATATGGCACTTGGAAACCTTTCCCGCTGTTTCCTTCATTGGACTTAAACTGAATCCAGAGTTTTCGAGATCGTGAGGTGAAAGCAATAGGCCTTTCATATGTTTGACATGTCTCGTATGTCGTTATAGAGGTTGGGGAGGCTGCAAATAGAAAATGTATATGGCTTAAGAAAAGTCTAAGATGCATTGTTATGTTTGAATTAAATGGACAAACTTAATACAAAACCCCAAATTACACTTTCACCCACCTTCATCAGCTGAACAGACACAACTACAGATAATCTGAATATACTGAAATAAAAACAACTTCAGACAACCTCATAAAGCAAATATTGAGAGTCAAAGAGATCTTCAAGCCTGACCTACCACTTTTCAGGTCTAATATTAAGGTGAGCAAGCATTGCGCTTAGACGTGGATATTTGCAGCACTGGGATTTGAAGCACTTATACAAGGACGTTTGTGTTATGTTTGGAGGACTGATCACATTGTCTGTACACTTGCAAGTGAATTAGTGTTTGGCATCACAGATCACAGTATACTGTGTAGAATGGACTTATATTTTTCATATGTTGTATGATTATCACATTTGGTAAGCATTTGTACACTAAAATGTTATTTTTCAGATTAGTTTTCTTTGTACATATTTGATTTCTTGGTTTTTAAAGCAATGGCGCACCATTTTTTTCTATACATCACATGTTTTTGTTTAAGTGAATAAGTACACAGATTTGATGCTAACTGCAGTTCCACACACATATTACAGCAGACTACTGCGTTTGGTTTGGTTGGATATCACAATTTTCAGTAGTTGTACAGTTGTGACCAAAATTATTCAACCCCCAATGCTGTAAAGGGGTTTAGGGACTATAGTGTACATTTGGAATTGTATTCAGAATCAAATCCTACAAGGACGTTGTAACTACCCAAATGCAACTAAAATGACATCAATTGTTTATGTAATACAGTAGTAAATGGTTCTTATGTGGTTTCTTCATTGCCACAATTATTCAACCCCTTAAAGACTACCACTCTGAAGAACAGAGGTTCATACAGGTGCTTTCCATCAGGTATTGAAAACACCTGTGGATGTCACCGAGCAGCAATCAAGCATAATAAGCACCAATTAGGCAGCTTTAAAATGACTGTGATACTCAGCTCCTTCTAGACATTTACTGGTGTGGTTACAAACATGGTGAAGGCAAGAGAATGGTCCAGGAAGACAAGAGAAGAGGTGATTTCTCTTCACAGGAAGGGCAATGGCTATAAGAAGATTGCAAAGATGTTAAACATACCAAGAGACACCTTAGGAAGCATCATTCGCAAATTCAAGGCAAAGGGCACTGTTGAAACGCTACCTGGTCGTGGCAGAAAGAAGATGCTGACTTCGACTGCTGTGCGCTACCTGAAGCGTAGAGTGGAGAGAAGTCCCCGTGTGACTGCTGAGGAACTGAGAAAAGATTTGTCAGATGTGGGTACAGAAGTTTCAGCCCAGACAATAAGACGCACACTGCGTAATGAAGGCCTCCGTGCCAGAACTCCCAGGCGTACCCCCTTGCTGTCTCCAAAGAATAAGAAGAGTCGACTGCAGTATGCCAAAAGCCATGTGGACAAACCACAAAAGTTGTGGGATAGTGTTCTGTGGACTGATGAAACAAAATTAGAACTGTTTGGGCCCATGGATCAACGCTATGTTTGGAGGAGGAAGAACAAGGCCTATGATGAAAAGAACACCTTGCCTACTGTGAAGCATGGTGGAGGGTCAATCATGCTTTGGGGCTGTTTTGCTTCTGCAGGTACAGGGAAGCTTCAGCGTGTGCAAGGTACCATGAATTCTCTTCAGTACCAGGAGATATTGGATGGAAACGTGATGCAGTCCGTCACACACCTGAGGCTTGGGAGACGTTGGACCTTTCAACAGGACAATGATCCCAAGCATACCTCCAAGTCCACTAGAGCATGGTTGCAGAGGAAAGGCTGGAACATTTTGGAGTGGCCATCGCAGTCACCAGACTTAAATCCGATTGAGAACCTCTGGTGGGACTTAAAGAAAGCAGTTGCAGTGCGCAAGCCTAAGAATGTGACTGAACTGGAGGCCTTTGCCCATGAAGAATGGGCGAAGATACCCGTAGATCGCTGCAAGACACTTGTGTCAAGCTATGCTTCACGTTTAAAAGCTGTTATAACTGTAAAAGGATGCTGTACTAAGTACTAAGATTGAATGTCACTTGGGGGTTGAATAAAACTGATAATGCTGTGAGCACAGAAAAGACATTTGTGGTTATTTCATTATAACTGTTATGTTATATTTGTCTGACCTACAAGTGCCTCTTTAATGTAAATGTAAGCAAGATGACTGAATGATCAAAAGCAATGTCAAACTGGCCAAAACACTCAATTTCAGTGGGGGTTGAATAATTTTGGTCACAACTGTATTACTTTTTTGGGGGTTTTAAACAAATAGCAGCACATACATTTTTCTTTTATGTTTTATACTTCCTTTTTCCGAAATCTTTAGAATTCTCACATGATGTCATAGGTTTCTAATTTTCTTCGCATCTTCTCTGAGCAGGGCATTTCTCAATGAAGTAGAAAGCACAGCTCTCTGACCCATTATACTCAGGGGAGTTTAATGATGCTGGCCATCTTGTGGTGAAGAAGTAATTCCTGTGGGGGAAGCTCTGGATTCTAAGTATTGCAACCTGAGCTTTTTGCTTTTTTTTTTTTTTTTAAATAACAGGATGGGAGATTTTTTTTATAAAAAAATAACCCTAAAGTTGGGCTTTAACTTTTTTGAGCCAGCCCTGAAAAAATAAACTGAACCAGTTGGAAACATAAAACAGATTATATTTGTATGTGCAAAAGAGGGCTGATGGCAGTTTCTTTTCCTTCTGAGCTACGCCAATATCAACTTTCTCAAAACAAAAGATACTCCCCCACGCCAGCATTGCCACTTCATAGACAGTGCCTATTCTACACTGTAAATAAGTGCAGAAGGGAGAAAAATAATAGCAAAGGGGTGGATGACAGATCAGAAAGGAAATATTATAAGCCAGCAGTGTATGCGGTCATCCATCTCCTACCCCATTTTGTTTGGTGCTTTTATGTTCTTGAATTAAAAAAAAAAAAAAGAAATTGGTGTGTACAGCATAAATATTAATAGGATATGTGATCCGGGCTGTGATCTCATTACAATACTGTGTTTTCTCTGTTGTATTATCGTTCTACTTCCAAACCTGCCATGAAGCAGCATTTAGCAGCGTGGGCTACAGGAAGGATAGGTATTCAGTATCTTTTTTTTCCCAGTTATTTGCTTTTCTGAAACAATTTTATTATGTGGCAGGATCTCTTTAAATGAAAATATGGGGCTGCCATGAATCATTTTTCAAATATGCTAGTTCCTTGCCTGTCATGCCAACTTTCAGGTGTTAATACTTTCTGGCTCATAACTAAATATAAACATCCAAAGTTTTGTATCCATATGCTGCATGTCTGTTCCAGGTCCATGAAAGAATAGGAGCCAAAAATAAGCCTGGCAACTAGCATTTTCAGAAAGAAGGCAGTAGTAGCTAAATTGTTTTCTTTATAGAAGATGATACTGAGAGGAATATGGAGTTCTACGTCTGAAAATGCTAGCTGCCTGGCCACTCTGCTGAAACAATGGCTTCAATACTTTAAGTCAACAACTTGGAAAAAAGTGTGCATGTCAGATGGCCTGCGTTTGCTCTGACTTCACTGGCTGCATGCTTGTTTTGGTTCAGTGTCTCAGGAAGTTTTATCTTACACTAGAAACAAATGTCAGATCCTTGAAAACTAATGTGCGTAGCACCACCTACAGGTTATTATAGAGTAATACAGTACATCATATTAACACTACTCAAAAGCATCAATACCTCCAGTTACAATATTATACCTACAGCTTATATTTAACCTGCTGATGTTTTGCTTCGCGGGTAACAGGGTGATTTCTGGCATATCTGGGAACATCTGGTTCCCAAGCTGAATTTAGTTACAGTTCAGAGACCAAAACTAAATATTAGTTTGCCTAAGCTCCTAAGACTACTTACATGCTGTTTGATCAAAGGCAGCACCATTACTCCCAAACAATAATAATGATTGTGGGGTACACGTTAGCTGCAAGCCCATTCATTTAATTAAAGACAGTGTGATCCTGTGGAATTATAAACACTGGAAAAGACAAAATCTCCCTGGCATTCAGAGCATCTTAGCAGCATCTTAAATATGAAGAAAATGCACAGTAAAGGTACACCAGGATTAATCTCAAGATAATTGTTTTTTTAGTTCATTGCACTGGGTACTATGCTTTAACAGAAATATGGCGATGGAGCTTTAGGCCTGGCTCACACTGATGCATTTTTTTAGTACTTTTTTCAGAAACGCACTACAGTCCATTTAACATGGTTTCCTATGGGACGCGTTCACATGTATGCGTTTTTTTAGCCGCTGCATTTTTGCAAAAGTCAGGGACTTTTTGTAAATGCAAAACATTGCGTGTTTGGTTCAATAGACTTAATCAGAGATTCTGCAAAAAGTGCATGTAGTGCGTTTTGACATGTTTTTGATGCGTTTTGCATTTTTAATCTGACCAAAAACAAGTTGGCCCCTGCCATAAAGACGCACCAAAAACATGTGTTCAAAATCACAAAACACTCCGCAAAAAGCAATGCAGAAAAGGACAAAACGCAAACTGCATTGGTGTGAACTGGGCCTTAGAGTGATCCAGTGCTTTGCCTATGTGGTGAAAAGTAATGGCCTCATTTAAAGAGGAAATACCATCTGCTGCAGGTCCCCAGGATTTTGCCATATGCACAGCATATTTGCACATAATTGCAGACTCCAGTCCCTTTGCACATGATGCATGACACACAGTTCCCAGTCCTTGTTTACAATGGGAGCTGATAAGATGAGAAAGCCAATCGTAGTGATTACAAGATCAGGAAGCCCAGAAAATGCCTCTAGCGTTTATATGTTCTAAAAAAGTAGGATCCAAGTGGTGGTAAGTGGTTGAGTTGTAAATAATGTTAAGAGGAGAATTCCTGCGCTACTATCTGTGTGAAAAGGACAGCTAATAATATTGGTTAATGAGTGAAAGGCTTGCAGCTTATACATTGTTGTGTGTTCCCATACCTACTCAATTACAAAAAATGCATCTCTACCTTTCAAAAAGTGATGGTGGAACCCCCTAATCTATAGCAGGTACATAGACTTCTCAATTGCAACTATAAATAACATAACAATACCCCAAAACCAATAAAAACAAAAAAAAGCTATATGGAAATAACAATGGCGATAGGAACCACTTCAAAAGAGTGTGCAATAATATACAAAAAAGTATACATACAAAATGTTAATGTTCACTGTAAATGTTCAGTATAATAATAATGTTGGGAACCACTAAGTGATAAAGTTCAAAACAATAACTATTTGCAATAGTGGTAGGAAATGGTTTCTTGTGCAATAAGATAACCATGGAAAATACATTCAGGTCTTTATGCATTCCCCATCCCGGGCTTAATTCTGTGACTTAACACCTCCCCAATCCTCCAACACTTCAACGCAGACAGTAATCCCTTTTAGGATCACTGCTCTTCAGTAAAATTTTTGGATCAAAAATAGTTATAAAAACAGCCATCATAGTGTTTTTCTGTCTTAAAAATGTCAAATTTTATTTAAAGTACCAATAAACTCACGTTTTGAAGTGCATAAAGATCTGTGCACAACAATATATAGCATACCAGTGTTATATCACATTGCCCTCTTAAGAATCCAGGATTACAGCTATGCACTAATAGCAAACTGTAGGGCATCACTTCCTGTTCAGCGTGTTAAGCCACAGAATCAGCGGTGGAACAACCAGGGTTGCAAAAGTCGCACTTGCGACTGGGAACTGGCGATCCATCACTGTGGGGGGCGAAGATGGCCAAATAGTGCTCGGGTTCGGGAGCTGGGCAAGCACAGTGACATCTGTAAAAAGGAGTAAGGCAGCACACAGCCGCTGCTATAATAAATATCCTGCACAACATCTGCGGAGCAGCATTCTGGATCTCCGACCTGGACAGGACATCTCTCCATCAGTTCTCCATCATCAGGAGCTCAATCTCAGACCAAGCTGATGTCTCCATTGCCAGCGGCATTTTGTTGAAGTCTGCCCATACACACAGAGCAGAGTTGGCCTTCAACAATATGGCGCAGGTAATGGAGACAAACTACACTGAACAGGCGGGTAATATTAAGAGGGGGAGTAGGAGCGCTGGAAGGAAAAGAGAAGAGGATGATGACTGAGCCTGCCTTGCACCCGAGCAATAGGAAAAGGTAAGGACAGAGTGACAGCTCCAACCAGGCCAGAGTCTATGGGGGTCACTGTGGTCACCAAAAGTTTCCCTTCCACATCGTCTCCTTTACATCAAAGTCTGCAGGATTCCCTCTTACAGTGTAAGGAATAACTCTGTGGACCCTGATGCAAAGGGGAACTCTATAGACTGATGTAAAGGGGGGGCTCTTGTGACCAGGGTCCACCTTACATCTGAGTTTCCCTTTACACCTGGGTCTGCAGAGTGCCCCTTTACATCACAGTCCACAGCGTTCCCATTTACATCTCCCTTAAATCATGGTATGTAGCATTCCCCCTTACATCAAGGTCTGCAGAGTTCTCTCTGTAGGGGGGAATCCTGCAGACTCTGATGTAAAGTGGAACTCTGTGGACTCTGATGTAAGGGAAAACTTTGTGGACTGTGAAAAGGAGAACTCGAGTCTAGTGTAAAGGGGAACTCTGATGTAAAGGAATTCTACAGACCATAATATAAGGGAGAACTCTTATGTAAAGGGCAATGCTGCTAGTTATACCTCTGCATGGAATTATACCCTGGGAAAGCACATAAAGAACTGATGACATGTCTGAGTGTATGTGAGAGCATAGATTGACTGGTGGCAGAAGACGTGGTGTTTATGAAGCTGGGGGTCACTACGGACACAAGCAATATTGGACATCTATATTGGACAATTATTTTGAATGTATTTTCCTTGGTTATCTTATTGTACAAGAAACAATTTTGTTTGACGGGGTTCCCACCACTTTAGCAAATAGTTTTGTTTTGAACTTTATGACTTAGTGGTTCCCACCTTTATTGTTATATTGAACATTTACAGTGGATTATCATATTGTATGTACACTTCTTGGCTATTGTTATTTGCATATAATTTGTTTTTGTTTTTGTGTAGGTTATTGGTTTGGGGGTATTGTTATGTGTACCATCATGTGTTCTTTATAGTTGCAATTGAGAAGTCTATGTACCTGCTATAAATTAGGGCACCCCACCATCACTTGTAAATAATTTTTGTTAGGGGTAAACAATACTTATCTTTCACTTACCACTTTTTCTCATCACCAGTACATCTCCACACTCATCTTCAATTGGGAGAAAAATCTCTGGTACTACGATAAGTATTCTTCTTTTTGGAGGGGGGTTGATGTTCCAGATGCATTCCACATGGGCTGGATAATCGCCGGGATAGTTGGGAGACTCAATGTAACCTGTATAATCTCCCAATTCTCCTCCACAGTGTTGGTCTGTGAATAACAACATGCTCTTTATCAATTATGGAAAAAACACACTTCTAATTTCAAGTTTACGCAATCAAAGAAGTCAAGTGCCAATAAGTGTGTGAGTGGGGGCTTCAATATATTGTGAAGCATTTTTTATATCTTTGTGTTTATAAGGAAACATTTTTGTAAGCTGTGTAGAAATAGGGTATTAGTGGGTACCTTAAAAGTCCTATTTTTGGTAAAGTCTGTTTGTACATTTCTAAAGATGAATTTCTACCCAGATATAAGATGCAATGGTTTAATATGCTTATATTTTGCATTCTCTGGTTACTCCCTTCATCTTCATCAACATGCTAATGAAATGAATGTCCTTTCCATTTCCATTACATATCATATTCTCAAGAGAGAATAAATTCAGCCCGGTCAGGAAGGGGGGTAAATCCTCTGGAGGGCAAGTGGTTAAGGACTAGCAAGCTGCAATATATTACATACAGTGATGAACATAAGTATTTGAACACCCTGTTCCTCACTGTATATTGTTTTTGAGTTTAGATATGCTTTAGGCTTTACTAAGACTAAGAGTGATAAGAATACAAGTGCCAAAGGATTTTTCTCTATTTGATTACTGCACTATTACTGCAAGCATGTTAAATAAGCATTACAAACATTATTTCCAGGTTCACTTGATGACTAGAAATTGCAAACCAAGTAATGGCTGAAAATATATATTATTCATAATCTGCAATGTAGTACTATTTAAATAAAATTTATCTGAAAAACTTCTGAGTAATTCCATATTTACGAGTCTACAAGACAAAACGTCCAGTTTTCTAAGACACCATGCACACTGGGCGTTTTAATAACGCTGATAACGTTAGCTGTGTAAAGTCACGTTAAAAACGTGAGTTTTTCAGTGTTTTTTTTTAGTATTGCCCCTCAAAAAATTTTTTTTTAGTCAAAAAAAGTAAACAAAACGCTGGTTTGCCACTTTTGTCGTGTCTTTCAGCATTAGAGCGTTTTTACAGATGAAAAACTCTATGAGAAACCGACTAGTCCTGGGTTTTTTTTTTCCAGCCAATAAACGTCCCTGCCAAAAAACGTTGATTACAGTCTATGTGTAAATGGATACATAAGACAACATGCTGGGGGGTTTACTGGCTGTAGAAGAAAACATCAAAAGCCAAAAACAGCAGCTGTAAAAACGTCCAGTGTGCATGAGGACTAACAATGGTAACCTGCTGTAAATTCCAGTTTAGGGGTGCTCTTATGAGCGCTATGCACCTATAATAATCTTTTCTTCTAAAATGTTGCACAATGCAGGGAATTTGCCGTTTGCTACAAGGCATCATCTTTACCACTCTGTTACAATGCTTTTATATGTTAATATGTAGCAAATTCACACCTACTTTTGCAGTGTGTTACATTGGTTGAACCATCAAAGTCAGTGCTGGTATTTCCTGGGCAGGTGATACAGTAATTCTGTCCAAACTCAGGCTGGTAGGTTCCAATAGGACATCTGATACATCTGTGCGTTGTAGAATTGTAGAAATGTCCAGGGGAGCAGTGTACTGCCAAAAAGAGATTCACTAATAATGACATTTTACAGAATTGTTTTAACTATATTCCTATTTGGGGCTTGTTCACATTATATTAAGTGACCTTTTTTCTGTGTTGGCGAGGCCTTTACATAAACCTGTGAAGACCTGTATAGTCATAATATTAAAGGATGTGAACAATTTACCTGTCCCCATGTGACAGAGCTGGGCCAATCACTAAATACCAGGGCTGTCACAAAGGAAAAGGGGAGTGAGTTACATGCTCCCCCATACCTGGAAATACTTTCTACAGGAGCAGCAGGGGAGTACAGAAAAAATAAGTCAGCCTGTTGCTTTGCCCTGCATGACATATGTTTTTAAAGCCTTCTGCAAAACCATCAACGTTTTACAAGGTAACATATCATTTCTGGATTGGAGGCTGCAGAGAGGAATGACATGATGTCACCTTTATACTGAGGAACTGTGCATCCCCATAACACTATCATGCACTAATAATATTTTGGGGTAATCAATTTTTGTATTAAGGGATCATTATGTGATGTATATTTGAAGAGGATTTGTATTTGTATGTGATGTTTTCCCTGTGTATGGCTACTGGGGAAGGGGGGGGGGGGGGGGGGAGCACTGCACTGATCCGCAGCCTATAGCTTAGTGGAAAAATAGGGGTTAATTTCTTCGGGTGGGAATATATATAGGGAGGTGCCGTTTGCTGCGGACATCCCTTTTAACAAAGTTGACAGATGAATAGTCTTAAGGGTGCACCACGTGGCAACCGGAAGTTACGTCAGGACCCCACTGAACGTGACGTGGCAGTAGTCACGATATGAGGTGAGACGATATGAAGATCCCGGTAGCAGACGCTGGTTACTTGTATGGGCATTTATGTTAAAGCATATTATATATTTCGCTTGTGAGCAGTATTTTAATTGATGGCAATAAATATTTGTGTTTGAGCAAAATTATACAATCTGAGGCATTTTTCTTCCTTCATATGGGTAATCTGAGCCATTGTTACAAGATGGCGATGGAGTGACATATTTGGAGCCACATATTTATTTACAACAAGCGCATTTGTCAATCATTTGTTTGAGAGCCAATATCATCTGGTACGAATCACGGATTATCATGCAATTGGTGTCACAGAAGAGCAGTGGTGGATGTTTGTAGGTGTGAGGTCACTGGAATCAATATTGCTGCAAGATGGACATTTAAAGACACTTTATTGTATTTGAATGCACAGTATTGATTTATCACAGTGCTACTTCATATTCAATTATTGTGAATGTGGGATATTGGTTTACATCTATTTATTTAAAGCGACAGCAATGATTTGTACTCATTTGAAGATTGTTGATTATGAAAATTATTTTTACACTTTTCATTGGTTTATTTGGATGGGGTTTTGGTGTCATTATAATTTTTAGATCACAGTACCTCATTAGTGTGGTGTTTGTGTGTTGATTGATATCATGTACTACTGTTTCTTGTGGAATCATCATGAAGCCACACAGCCAACTTTAATGAGTATACAGATCAGAGCTCCTTTTCTGCAAACCTGTTATCTGACTTATGTATTGAGGCCAGATGGTCAGTAAGACAGCCAGGCAAGTAGCATATATTAGCCTTAGAGGTACCAACCAATAAATCTTCTGTTCATTGTCAGGCTAGTAAAATAAATAAAATATACTGGTGCATTAATGGTCCCATAGAGGACTACCTGACCAGCTATCAGGCACCACCTGACTGCACCTCATTAGCTACTCCAGCTTTCTGGCAGAAAACTCAATCATTTGCCACTGACTGAGCTATCGGCGAGACTTCGTATTCTCAGAGAGGAGCTCAGTGCCCAGCTTGGCTCAGCCAACTTAGCTCTACCACTACTATTTAGACAGCCTGCAGCACCCCTGTTATGCTGAGCACAGCCTGCCTGTTAAAATGCCCATGCTATTAGCCCAGTGATGGTCCTATTGACTACTGTCCAAGGCCTGCTGCAGCTGTCCTGCAAAACCACCTAGCAATGGCAGTGACATTACTCTCTGCAGGTTGTGTGCAGCTTCTTCAGGAACTATGCAGATCTTGAAAGCAGCCAGACAAACTCAAGTCCTCCTGACTGACTGCTATGCAGCACTCTGGGTTAGCTAAAGAGAAAGCACAGGAAATGCTGTCTGCTTTTAGGCTCTGTTTTTTAGTGAAGGTCTGGACTCTGGTAAAGGGTAAGCAACTGCTCTGACCTATTCACTCTTCTGAATAAATGTCTTTTTACATCCATGAAGCAAAGGTTGTCTCTGGAAAATATGAAAATGAACCCAAGGCTTCAGCTAATGGCTCAAAAGGAGAATACAAAATATTCGTATGCACTATTTTTTTCATAATTACTTGACAAAAACTTTTTAACCCCCTCACGACCGAGAGTAAAATAAATCTTAATGCCCAGACCCAATTTTGCAATCTTAACATGCGTTAGTAAATCTATATTTTTCATTGCAACTACTTTATGCATCTAAGTAGAGTATACGTTGTTTGGGCTTTCATTTGGTGGTAAATGGCAATGGATATCTACTTTTTTTTTTTTTCTATTATCAAAGAAAAAGTGGCCCAAAACAGTAAAAAAAAAATATATTTTTTAAAATTTTGCTGTATATTTCTTACTACTACTATAGCCAAGCACCAAAGAACAACCCAAATAAATTCTCCTGCTCCCAAGATCGCAGCAATACCACATATGTGTATGTTAGTTTGTTTGTAGCCATAGTAGAGCCCATAAACAATAGTGTGTTTTAGGTAAGATGAAAAAAAGAAAATGCATACTGACACTAATTTAAAAAAAAAAGCAATTTTTTAAAATCCTACCTAAAATATACTGACCTTGACCCTAACACTAACCCTGATACAGACCCTCTATCAAGCCTTTATCTAGCTACTTTTTCTTTCTTTTTATTATTTTTTTACATACTTTTGTTTACATCGTTCTTCCTGGCAAGGAGAGAAAGATACAGTAGGTATCATGTATCTTTCTCTAGATTCAAAAGAGAAAGAAAACACATAGGTGGGCTGCACAGCGACTGATCACTGTGACAGCCAATCAGAAGCTATCACAGTGATCTTGGAGTCCTGCGCCCCGATCATTAGTAGGAGACCTGAACCCTGGGTGAGAGCCCAGGCTCTGTGCTGGGAGCACGCCCCTATCACAAACCTAAAACAGCATATGCTGCATGGTGCCCAGGTTTAAAGCCTACCTCCTGGACACTGCATGTGATGTTATGGGGTTAGTACTACTGTGATGTTATGGGGTGAAAAGTTTTTCAGTCCTAAACATTAAAAATAAAGAAATGAAGCACAAAACTGTTATAGATTTCATATAATGATGTATGTTTTTGAAGCAATTATGCACCTCAATAAGTATATACATAAAACATGCAGTGCTAATAAAAACTAAAGATAAATGAAGCATAAAAATCATAAAAATCAACCAACAAACTCATAAAAACTCGGTCCTCTACATAGAGGGATAAGTGACTAAATAGTAATGAGAATATAATGGAATAAATGACGCTCAATGGCGTAATCAATAGTGACAAGTGCAAATGTCCAGAATCAGCATTATAAAGTGCACAGTGATAACGATGAAAACTCTCAAGGCAGAGTAATGAAAACTGGTGACACTCTGTGACCGTGTTCCTTATAAGGTGATGAGTATAGATTGCACTAACCAGAAAGCGCAATTTAATGCGCGTTTGAGTAATACATAACCAACTCCTGGTCATCCACATCTAGGAACTGGAACACAGTGGGGGTCATCTGGCCAGCGTCAGGTAGGCAGGTATCACACCATCAGGGTCTCCAGGGAAAAGCAATCTTCTCACCAGCAGGAGGAGTCAGTCTCACCATTAGTGTAGCAGCCACCAGGTCATCAGGGTATGCCTTGAAGGGGAGGGGATCGGGAGTAATGAGCCACCCAGGCAGGAGGACTGTAGACTGCTAAGTGCTGCTGAACGCGGCCGCTCCGACTCCCGGAACCCTACGGCAGCCGTAGGGTACCGGGAGACTGGCTCCTCCTGCTGGTGAGAAGATTGCTTTTCCCTGGTACCCTAATGACCCTGATGGTGTGATACATGCCTTTATCTTTAGTTTTTATTAGCGCTGCATGTTTTATGTATATACTTACTACGGAGGTTTTTGAGGTTTGCCTTTCATGCTAGCTGCTCTTTGGTTTTTATCCATCGCTTGTTCATTTCTTCTGTCATTTATTGTATGCACCTCAATAATTTGTCAATGTACATTGAAAATGTCTTAACAAACTTTGCTGCAGAGCCCTACCTGTTTCTGCTCTGAGGAAAAAGCCGTTTGTTGTCTGTAGAGTGAATCTGAATGGGAGTGACTTTTTTATTATTAATCAGCTGATGCACTTGCAGTGTTCTAATGAGGAGATGCAGAGTCTGCATTCCTTTAGAGGTGACTAACCCCTAGGAGTATCTCGCCAAAAATTAAATGCCTAAAATCTGACTTGCATTTTTGTGCAGACTTCTGGGAAAATCAGTGAGCCAATCACACAAGCGGAAAATTAAATTTCCAATTGTGTATGGAATGCCCCCAGACTGCCATTTTGCATTAAATCTTACAGAAAATTGCAGCCCTGCATATTGAAAAGGCAAAGGTAATTTTTTAACAACATTCAATTACAATATGACTTGTGTAGCAACTGTACAGTATATGCTATTTTACTTTTTTATTTGTTTCTTTCCCACCAAAGTGGAGTTACCCTTTAAATGCTTTCTTCACAAAACAGGGCGGATGATACAATTTCTGTCAATTTGCTCACCTTTTGTCTCACAATCTTGGAATGAAAGTGCACTTTCATATTTAGTCACTAATCCACCTCCACATGGAAAACAGACTGTGCGCCCAGCGTCTGGTTGATATGTGCCCAGTGGACAAGCCTTGCAAGGTTTAAAACCATCCACGGAGTAATGTCCAGGAGCACACTGTCCTACAGAACAAGAAAACTGCAGTCTTATAAATTATCTCATGGCTATGTAAAAATTTATTCACAATTATAGTGTCCAGTGCACATAAATATTCACTCAAATGACAGCACCATGGACATTCAAACCAACTTCATCTAAAAATTGGGGGTACTTTACAAAGGTATTATCTAAAGCAGAGAAACCATATAATTGCTAGACTTTTAATTTGTATGTCAGGACAAAAAAAATAAAAGATTATGTAGTACATCTCTCACACTTTAGGCCAGTGCCACTTGGTCCCCAGAAAATTGTGCTCACTAATATTACTACATGCTACTTTGCTGCCTGCCCACTCCACTGTTCTACTAGAAAGAGGATTCTGTGACCTTTTGTTTGACAGTGCTTAGGCCTGAGCAGCGAATCGTTTGAGCATTGTCACATTCAGAATGGCACAGACATCATCCACCTCAGTTAGTTCTAACAACTTCCAACACCAATGCTTACCCAGGGTTGACTTCTGCATTGAGAGGGGGGGCAAGGGAGTGCAGATCCATGAGTATACAATGCTGGCAGGTAGGTAATTAGCCACTACTGTCACAGTTCCCTGAACAGGCAAAGTAAAAGGGTCTATTAAGTTTAAAGACCTTTCATCGCTTACCTCCACATTGTGAGACATTTCTTGCCCCAGCAATGCCCAAGCCATCGTTACTTGGGCAAGGCTCACATGACAGCTGCCCCTCTGTGTCCTGGTATGTTCCTGGCAGACAGGGCACACATTGATTGCTCTCACCACTGTAGTATGTTCCCACGCCACAAGTCACTGAAAGGAAATGCAAACACAGTTACGTTCCTTAGATGGTAAACTCTATGGGGTATGGCCTTGCCAATTTCGGCTGTAAAATTTGCTACACTAATTATTATTCATTGCTTACACTGATCAGCCATAACATTATGACCACCCACCATAACAAGACCACCTTAATACTGAGAACCCCCCCCCCCTCCTTTTGCTACCAAAACAGCCTTGATCCTTAAGGGAATGGATTCTGTAACAGTCATTCGTACTGGGCACATGAATAGCTGCGTGTGTAGCAACCATTTTGTCATGTCACAAGTCTCCTATGCCATCTTGACTCAGGATGACATAGTTCCGTGACCATTCCACCTCCCCTCTGTCCTTCAGCTTATACAACACACAAACTGTTAATGCATGCAGGCCCTTGTTATCCGTCCATTGATCAGACACCCAGATCTTTCCATTAGCCCAATCCCCCATTCCAGTCTGAAAACCCTAATAAAACTGTCACTCTCACAAGCATGAGAGATCTGGAGACCTAACAAACCTTGGGTCATAAATGCCATACTGGAATACACATTCCTGATATACGGTTTATCAGCCAAGATTCTAATACTTAAGCATATCTCATAACTCATGAAATCATTACAGCACAGTCAGAATATAAACATATTTACCTCCCGCAGTTATTGGGTACCATTAACCCAAACATTCCTATGCTAGGAGGTTCCAGAGTAGATTAGGTCTCTACACCCCTTCTATGAGAAATAGATATCCGAGAACTGCCATACCTGTATTTACATCCATTTTGAGGCTACTTTAACCACTTGCCCTCCTGAGAATTTACCCCCCTTCCTGACCAGGCCATTTTTTGCGTTACGGCGCTGCATTAATTTAACTGACAATTGCGCGGTCATGCAATGCTGCACCCAAATTAAATTTACGTCCTTTTTTCCCATGAATTGAGCTTTCTTCTGGTGGTATTTGATCGCCTGTGCGTTTTTTATTTTTTTGTGCTATAAACTGACCATTGGGGAACTCGGGCACTGCCCGAGATCAGTAGGGGGCCCCATGAGATGTCCCTGGTACCTTTCCTAGGCTTTTTTGGGTGTGATTTGAATGTGGGCAAGGACACAGGGGCCCCATGATCCCCTATTGCCCGGGGGCCCTATGAGTGGTCAGTCCGCCCCTGTCAACACCCCTTTGATAGCACAGAAAAAGGAATGACAAGACCTGTTGACTAGCTCTCCTTTCACCATCAACGAAGGAACATCTGTCAAGTTATGAGAGCCGATAACACCTTACTCGTGGACTGAATTCTGATAAAACCAGGACTTTGCAAGTATTCTCCATTTTCACCTCCTTTTTATTTCTCTATTGCTTTGTTGTTTCTTTATTTCTTTGTAACATCTTCTTTCTGTAAATATTTTATTTCCACCACTTTGATCTTTTCATCATTAAACCCTATTTTAAAAAGTGTTAAACCTGTCTCTAAGGCTTCTAATGCAAACTAAAGAATCCCTGTCTCTTGAAAAGTGCTACTGAATATAATTATCCTCTGAATATACCGGTCTGTGGTGACAGTGTGTGTTTCAGATGTTTATGCTAAAATCATAGTTATTACTAAGATTGTGAGTTTCCCCCTTCTCGGTAAAAAGGCGGTGGTGGTGTTTAAAGGGTTAATTACTTAGGTAACTTAACCCAGTGACAATCGCTCTCAGCCTGTTGGCACTTAGATTGTGGTCCCACAGGATGAAAAATTTTTGTGCATGGTGCAGCTGAGAGTGGCATTGTAATGTGACAGCATGGTGTAAGATTGGCTGGTCCTTTGTCATGAGTTGGTAAAAAGGGCAGGGGTCAGGCACCTCATTTGTCAAAGACTCCACTAGACCTCTGAAGGAATGATGTGGTATCTGGCAGCAACCCATCAGTAGCAGATCCCTTAACTCCTGTAATTAGCAAGGTGCGGTCTCCATTGATCTGCCTTGTTTTTCCAGCACATTCCACAGATGCTCGACTGGATTGAGATTTATAGAATTTGGAGGCCAAGTCAATACCTTAAAGGCACCTTTTTCCATTGCTCCATGCTCCAATTCTGTTGCTCACATGCCCACTTTTAGGCACTTCTGGATGTGGACACAGGTCAGCATTGGCACCCTGGCCGATCTGCAGCTATGAAGCCCCATACTTTGAGCTACAATAGCTCTTCTATTGGAGGATCAGACTACATGGACTAGCCTTTGCTCCTCATGTGCATCAATGAGCCTCAGCTGCCCATGACCCTGTCACCAGTTCCCCAATTTTCCTTCCTTGGATCATTCTTGGTAGGTCCTGTCCACTGCAGACCAGGAACATCGCAAAAGAGCTGCAGTTTTTTGATTGCTCTGACCCATTTGTAAGAGTTGCTCAAACCATTAAGCTTGTCCATTTTTTTTCTGCTTTCAACACATCAATTTCAGGGACAACATTGCTCACTTGCTGCCTTGTATATCCCACGCACTTTCAGATGTAATTTAACAAGATAATCAATGTTATTCACTTTACCTGTCAGTGGTCATAATGGTATGGCTGATTGGTGCATATCTCTTGTGCGAATTATGCCACCATGCAATTATCTAGCAATTACTTTAAACCAGCTTTTGATTTCAAATGGAAATGGATAAAGTCAACCTAACAGTGGCTTTGGTTGCTTTTTAGTTTTGATCCAATCTGTGGAAGCAGGCTGCCCAAAACTTGAATTAAAATCTGGTTAAAACGTTTGAGGCTATATTTTCCACAATAGCACTTGTGGCCCAGTGCCTGGGACAGCTGTGTTCAAGGGGCAGCACTAAGCCTCAAAATTTACAAATTGTATTTTTTTTTTTTTTTAGTTTATTTACTGTTCTTCTGGTCCCACTGGGCATTTGTGACAAAATTCAGCCAGTACAATACCCAAATGTATAGCCAGCATAGTGGATTTAAGTAGCAGAATGATGATAGTAATAATGGAAGAAATAATAAAGCTTAGAGTATATTGTACACAAATTGGGCCTTGAGAAAATGGTATGAATCTCTGCAAGACTTTGAATGTACAACTGAAATCTCACCTAAGTGTCACATGACCCACTGTCAGGCTTGTTGCACATACTAAATCTACACTTCACACGGTATAAAAGCCCAGCCACACAATACACTTAGCTGATTATTATCTGCTTCATTAAATTATCCATTCTGGGCTCTCATCTACAAGTAAAAGATATATTAATACCGCATTTCCCATCCTGTAGGACCTGCCCGGCGCTGCACACCTCCTGATTCTCCAAGCTCTTTGCTGGTTTCTGAGCCACCTCATACTCCATGCCAGAAAACTGGATGTAAAACTGCTGCCTGTTTATTGACTTCCTCAGTGTCCTGACAGCAGCATGCAGCTTCTGTTCCGCCCTCTTCCGTATGCAGTCCGAATTACAGGAATCTATGGAGAGATCAGAGGCATCAGCTATGGGGCAATGCTCATAATTCAGAAAATCTACAAAGATCTACATGCACTTCATAGGAAGGAAAATTAAGGACCTGTATGGAACCCTCCCTAAACAGCCTTTGTACTCATTCTCAGTTTGTGTCTCATTTATCTTACAAGAAAGTTCCAATTTCTACCCTTGTTCCATTCAAACACTTTCCAGCGTCATTTGACAATAAGACTCTACAAAGATCTGACAATTCTTCGGCTTTATCACCTGCCTGAAACCAGGGCAAAAATCTGATACTCTAGCTGGGCTGAGGGAGAATGGCCAAACTGTCAGTTAACAAATAGGGTAAGAGAAACAGTGATGTCAGCTCCGCACAAAATTTTAACTGGACTGGATCAAGGGAAAGGTGAAAGTGTTTTTTTGTTTTTTTTAAAGATGCAATGATCTTAAAATGGTTCCTGATGGCTATAGCAGCTCCTTTCAACTATTCCGGACCTGTTTTTGAGCCAGAAAAATGTCCCTTCATTGGCCTCCTTAGTGTATGTTTTTATTTTTGGAAACAAAAACATACAGCAAATCAAAATTACAATAAATTTGAAGTGACTGCACACAAATAGCAATTCATTAAGTATTCTTTGTATTTGATTAAGTATCCACATGTGGAAGGAAAACAAAATTGCTCCATTTCCCCATCAACACAGTCAGTGTTGATGGGGGAATGCCTGCCGCAATGCTATTGTGTACTACCAGTGGGAGGGGGGCGCAGGGAGCCTCTGGCCAGCAGAACACAATAATTACTGCTAGCGGGTATAGCCACCGGTAATAATCGCATGTAAAAAATCTGATAGGCCAGTTGTACCCAAGTCAATTGATGGAACCCTGTGGAACCAGCTGAATTTTGTTCCATGTATGGCTAGCATTAGGCCTCTTACCTGAATACATATAATAGAGCTAAATTAGACAGGAGCCAATTCATTTACCAGCATGTCTTTAGAGTATGGGAGAAAACTGAAGTACTTGGAGGAAACCCATGAAGGTGGAGGGAGAACATGAAAACTCCTGGCAGATACAGTTCTGACTAGGATTCAAAGCAAGGACCCCATTGCTGCAAGACAGAAGTGCTAACCACCAAGTCACTGTGCTGAAGTTACCACGTTCTATGACGTTACCCCTTTAGCGATATTTAGTGAGTGGCAAATCTATCTTTGCCAAAATGATCCTCCTTATCCCTATTAACAAAGTCTTTAGTTTGCTTTGGTATAATTGTGACAGCACTTTCTTATGTAACCCTAAGTGCCAGTTCACACCACAAAAGTGCACTCCGGATGCGTTCCAGATGCGTTTTTGCTTACTGTTCACGCCACACTCTGGTCTGGTGCGTTTCAGTACAGCTCTGTGCAGAAAAAATGCAGCATATTCTACTTTTTTTTTCCTGCACTGGAACTGACTGCACTGGTGTGACCTAGGGCCATTGGAATACATGGAAAACACAGTGCATGAATTTTTGATGCAGAATAAAAAATTACTGGACTGCATTTGGTGTGAACCAGCCCTAAGGGGGGAGATTTACTAAAGTTGGTGTAATGTGGTGCAGCTGGGCTCAGTAACCAATACGCTTCTAACTCCAGCATGTTCAATTAAGCTTTGACAATAAAACCTAGAAGATGATTGGTTACCATGCACATCTGCACCAGATTCTGTATGTACCAGCTTTAGTAAATCTCTCCCTAAGTCTTCTATGATAGAATGTATGTCAGGGCTTACAGCCTGACACAACTGCTCTGACAAAGAGAGAGAATACAGGTAAAAAATAAAAAAATAGGTTATCTCTGTGAGGTAGGGCTGCAAAGCTATAACAATCCATAGAGTGGAGATTCAGATTGATAACAAAATTCTCATTAGTTTGTTTCTTCATTTTAAGGCCCTGTCCTGTGTTTAGTAATCACTGTCTAATGACAGTGATTATTAAAGGGAATAGAACATGATATGTTTCCTTGAAATCTAGAAAAAAGCAGGCAACAAATACAGAAGTTATGACGAACCTGATACCTCTTCCCTCTTCACCTCCAGCTCAAATTCTCCTATGATATAGGACACTTCCCTGGATGGCGATTTCCGTCCGCGTCTCTTTTTCTTCGAAGAGTTGCATTTGAGGTTCACAAAAGTAACGTGGCAGCTGTCTGTACATTGAAAATAATTTATTCCTAAAGATGTGAATACCACAAAAGCTGGCATGTAATAGCACAGCTCTTTAGCCAATAACAAGATCCACATCAATTAAGAGACCCAATAAACAGTAGAAGAGAAAATACAACTTCAGTGTCTGTAATAACCAATCATATCTCGGGGATCATTAGGGAGATGTGTGCATGGGCATTGGGTCAGAACTGCTTTTCTCTCAATAAAAGTCACTAGAATTGCAAAAGCAGCTTGATGCAGGTCAGAAGGAGGTCAACAACAGGTCAAATGCCCCTGATGAAAGCATTTCAAACCGTAGTTAAATAATAAGTCCACCTTTGAGAACAAATTAAATGTTCCACCCATTTTTAGGGTAGAACATGTAACATGTTCCCAATGCTGCCCCCATCCCTGTGACAGAAGTTCCCTGTACTAGCGGTCACTATTTAAAACAGCACAGCATTGCGGGGCTGCACCCACGTCATTCATTCACAATGTTCCTTAGTGGCTGTCGGCTTGTAGTGCTCAATGGAAAACCACAACGCTGTGGACAGCCAAGGTAGTTCATTGAATCTTCCTGTCAGTATATCTGCTTACCCATACATCCTATACGGGCAAGCAGATATACTGACAGGTCTGCGGGAGACCTGCATGGCATCAGAGATCTGCTGATCGCTGGTGTAATGCTTACAGGCTCCTGAAACCAAAAATATTAAATGAACTTTTACCTGCAAAAAATGTGTGCAATTTTTATTTTTGGTCAAAAGATGAACTTATCCTTTAAATGCAGCTGAAATCATACATTTTACCATCTACATAAAACCCCCTACTATAAAACCTTACCCTAGATCCACTGCTTAAATCTCGCAAACTCCCTCTGTGGCCACATTATGTTTTTGTTAATGCACAAGCTCCTGCATTCTATGGACTGTGCCGGCTCCTGATGATGTCAAGATGAGGAAATGCCCTGGGTGGAGCTTCCTTACGTCACCTATACCACTTCCAGTTAGCTCACATCTGGTCCGTGGAACACAGGAGTGTCCCGGACACATAGAAATACGCATATAACTTGTGATTATCAAGCACATATTGAGTGTAAGTGTTTTTAAAAATTTTAACTTTCAATAAACAATTAGTAATACACTATTGGGAGGAGTCTGGAGGAGAGGCATGGATGGCCAGTGATTTTAATGTGTAGAGGGGAGCACAAAATCGACAATGGAGTTAAAAATGCACTTTATTTTTTTGCTGCCTTAAACTGTTATGAAATAAGAAGCATAAGAGAAACTTTATAACACTTTAATTGACTTTATTGTTATATATCTGTATGAATTTTCTTGCACGGAGCACTTATTGATTTGCACAGTTCTCATTAATGGTGTACTTATGATGCTGTTTTTTAAATAATGGGGGGAGGTGTATTGCAGCACCACACCCACATATTACTTTTCCGTAGATTGTATTACCAATTTTTTGTGATATAGCAGCTGCAGCTGAGTTATTGGGCACAACACCATAGCGCAGGATTAATTTTCATCACTTCTCAAAGAATACCCAGTCAGGTGCAAGAAAAATAAAAAAAAAAAATTTGCATTTTTCCTTGAACATAATTGGATGATGGAAATCAGCTGAGTTTTACTGTATTTGCTAAGTACTTGTAAAGTGCATAGTCTATTTGTCCTTAGTAAATCAACCCCAATGACACAGTAAAATCGAATACAACCTTCAACTGTACTGGGACTTTAGTTTTACATGGTCCTACATGATGTGCCTGGCATTTAGCATTAAAGTAGTATTAAATGCTTCAACTTTTTGAAATTAGTGCAAGATTTTAATAAAGGACAGGGTTATTAATGTAATCTTTCTTCATTCAGTATTTTATCTGTATTTAAACCTTCTATGCAGTTTTGTTCAGTTTTTAATCTTCTATTAGCTGACTTTTTTATTTACTGGTGGCCATGGAAAATCTGAAAAAATGGAAATATTTGGTTGAAAAAAAAATACTGTATTTTTCACCTTTTCCTATTTATTGTAATGTCAATTTTTAAAAACGTACATTTATATTTCAAAGCAGGATTGAAATGCAAAAGAAGAATGAGAAAATCTATCTAGTAATAATTGTGAAAGCTGTCCGGAAAATGCTATTCGCTTGATTGCTGTGCTCGTCCTCTGGCTTTAAGGAGAAGTATAGCCATATATAGCTGACATCGCAGAGCCCATCCAGGCTCTGAAAAGATGCTGACCATATGGTTGGGATCCACCCAGATGCCTGGACTGTTAGCTGGCTCAGCCTCTTGGCGAGCCAGTGACAACCTGAGCCAGCTTCTCTCTCTCTCCACAGCCTAGCTCACCACTGAGCGTTGGAGGGGCAGAACAGAGAGCAGGTGACTGACAGTCACCAGGTCTCTGCAGCCTAAAGACTGAGAGCTCAGCCATATTTGATAGCTCAGTTCCTGGTTTTAGAGCCGACGGGGGACAGATGCTGCATCCACCTAGGTGAGTATAATTTTATTTGTAAATTAATTCTATACTTCTCTTTTAGTACAGTTTGATACCCTGACCTAGAATGAGTATGGAGTAAGTGATGTCATAACTTCTAATCTGAATATGTGTTCCAGGTCAATGACTTAAAGGGGAGATGGATTAAAGGATATCTAAACCTCAAAACAAAAATGTAATATATTGCAGCTTACCAGACCTTAGATGTGTTGGCTACATTAGTTTCTTTTTTTCAGGCTAACAAGATTTTCAGCAAGTACAGAAAACACCTGTTGATCTTGACATAAATACAGTGTGCTTGTCACTTCTTGAGAGCTGAACTGACAGCATAAAAATTATCTTCTTTCTGTAAAATACCAATCCTTCCACCCCTCATGCAATATAGATGAAGAATGGAAGACATTTTTAAATAAAGTCCAGGTGACAACCATGGCTTCTTTATAGATACAGTGAAGGAATGAGCATTGTCTCAGGGGGACATTAAGTGTTACTGGCTGGATCACCGGGTGAATATAAAAAAGAAATTAAGTCTAAAAATAGAAAACAAATGCAGCCATTGCATCTAAGGCTGCTAAGCTGCAATATATTACATTTTGTGCATGAGTTTAATATGCTTAAATATAAATTCATATATTAGTGAATAATAAGATTTACCGTTTAATTGTTTTTCATCATTGTCCAGCATATCCAAATACTTCTGCAGTAAACCACTCACCTGTCACTGGCTGCTTTGTAGATTCTTTCATTTTGTCTTTACTCCGTGGACGCAAGTGGCATTTTGCATCCTTTATTTTAAAGCGAGCCTTCTGGGTGATTGGAGGACCTACAGAATCTGGATATAGATTTGAAAATCATTAACTTTAAACAGCAGACAGAGGGAGCTGGAGAACAATAGGACTCCGTTAAACACCATTAAGTATGTTAACTTTTGAAGTTAAAACCCACCAAGCCTTTTTTCTGTTGTCTGTTTTCCATTAGGCAGATTTTCCTTTACTTTCTGTCTGAGGTGTAAAATTGGCAGAAATACCCTGAGACAGTTTTCATCAGAACAGGTGTTCCCATTAGTACATTTTTCCACACCTCTTGTTCTGGTGACAACGGTTTAAAGCTAAAGTTAAATGTGCTCACAAGCACGCTAATGAAATGTTTGAATAAAACCTGTTTTCATTACACACTTTATATTAGAAACTCTGTGCTTCTCTATGAAATGCATTAATATTATGGTTGGTGGGTGGGACTGGCCGGATACTGTACATAGCCTCCTAAAATCATCACAGCACCCTGCCTCAGTACTCTTCTCAAGAGCCTTCAGCCCTGATGCAAGCAGTGGGCTGGTTATTGGGAGGAATTATGCAAATATCAAAATGTAATAGTAACCAAAGAATAAATCTGCACTAAGGAATAAATTCATATAAACAAGCAGCAGTTATAACCGTAAAACCAGTTAGACAAAACATATAAAACAAAAAGCAGCGCTAGAATTAATAAATGTCGAAACAATTAAGTGAAAAATATAGCTCAATATGTGATATGATTAAATCGTGAAACAATATATGCCACAAAAGTGCCCTTATTTCATTTCTAATTCGATTGAGAATTGGGTTGAGGTGAATGAGGGGAGAGTTCATTCTAAATTATCTAATTCATTAGTCTTTAACCCTCCCAGGGCTATTGCCCCTCTTTCTGTGTTTAAAGGACTCAGTTCTTGAGGATATTAATCATTTCAAATTAAAAACAATACAAACGATACAGAAAAAAAAAACTGAAAGGGCTTAAGGATGTAGTAGTATATAAAAGGGGGGGCGTAGTTGTCCTGAAAAAAGAGGTCTATGAGGCCGAAATGTATCAGACTATTGGTTTGATCATGACACCTATGCCCCCCCGCAGAATAATTCAACTAATTGTTACAGAGACAAAAGTTAAAGAGACAAAAGAGAGTTACAATCCCTTACTGAAAAAGGTTTTAAGGATGGTATTTTAAATAAAAAAGAAAAGATGTTTCTGATTCCCAATGCACGTCAAGTGCCTGTAATGTATTACTTACCAAAAATTTACAAAGATCTGGTTAACCCTCTGGGACGCCCTATAATTAGTGGCATAGATTTAATCACTTCCCGAATAGGGAAATATATAGATGAATTCTTGCAGCCTCTTGTCACCAAAACTCCATCTTATCTTAAAGATACATCACATGTTATCAACATTCTTAAGCATATAAAATGGCAGGAAGGTTGCATTTTGGCTACAGAAGAGGTCACGTCTCTGTACACTGTAATCTCCCATGCAGCCGTTGAATATTTTTAATTTAATGATAGGTCCCTATGAAGGGGTCAAGTCATCTTTAACTTGGATTTGTTAAAGTGGTTCTAAAGGCTTAAGGTTTTTTTACCTGCCTGCATTCTATGCATCAAGGTAAAAAATCTTCTGTGTGCAGCAGGCCTCCGCCCCACCCCTAATAATTACCTAAGCCCCCTCTCGATCCAGCGATGTGCATTGGAGTCTTGGCTATCCAAGAATTCCCTCTCCTCATTGGCTAAGACAGAAGTGGGAGCCACTGGCTCCTGCTGCTGTCAAACACAGCCATTGAGCCAATGATAAGAAAGAGGAGGTGGGGCTGAACCGCAGCTCCATGCATGAATGGACACATGGTGCAGTGGGTGCACTCATAGAAAGCTACTTGCTGTGGAGGCATCTGACAGGAGGTAGGGGCCAGGAGTGCCAGCGGGGGGGAGACCCAAGAAGAGGAGGATCAGGGCTGCCAAGTGCAAAACCACTGAACACAGCAGGTAACTATAACATGTTTGTTATATTTTTCTAAAAAAAAAAAATCCTTTAAAATCACTTTAAAGTTTGCAATGACTCATAATTATTTTTGGTTTGGAGGAGATTTCTATGTTCAGAGACGTGGCGTAGCTATGGGCGCTAAATTTGTGATGAATATGGCCAATTTATTTATGGCCAAATGGGAGGAGGAGGTCATTTATTCTCAGAATCACCCTGATTTGTTGTTTTGGAGTCACTTTATTGATTATATCCTCCTCATGTGGAATCGAAGTGCTAATTCACTACATCATTTTATTGGAGGAATAAATGGTAATGCTAGAAGAATTGTGTTACAGTGTGAAATTAGTACACAGGAGGTACATTTTTTGGATCTGGTCATTAGAGCAAATGGTGATGGCCTTCAAACGATGACCTATTTCAAAGAAACTGATCTGCATGCTTATCGTGACATGACTAGCTGTCATCAACCCTCATGGAGAGAGTTATTATTGAAAAATAAAGGTATCAAATGATCGGAAACAGGATCCCTTTAACTGGGCTTTTATCACATCCTTTTCGAATCAGTATTGGGCCATAAAACGTATTGTCAAAAAACACTGGCCTGTCTTGAAGAATTACCCTATTTTGGGTCCACCGAATCCAGAGAGACCAGATGTTGTCAGGGCTGTCTTTAATATTGATTGGATCCTGGGTAAACATTTTCTTGCACCCCCCCCCCAATGGAATTTCCCTCTTCATCTGCTCTGAGACTAACAAGCTAGACTCAAAATCAGTTTACTGCAGAATATCAGACAGTGATTGTGACTGGTTGCCAGAGGTTACAGCATATCATTACTGCTCACCAACTGGTTGCTAAAAGTTACAGCACACACTACGGCTCACTGATTAATAGCTAGAGGTTATTGCACATCCTTACCGCTCACTGATTGGTTGCTACAGGTTACTGCACATCCTTACCACTCACTGATTGGCTGCTATAGGTTACTGTGCATCATTACCACCTACTTATTGATTGCTAAAGGTTAAAGCACATCATTATGACTCACTTATTGATAACCTCTGCACTCCAAACCTCCCCCAACCTCTCTACTCCAACCCTGCCACCTTAACTCTACATGCCTGCTCTGCTCATCTATGCACCCACCTTCCTTACCGCTGTACATCCTCTCCTTGCTCAAATGTGCACCCCAAATTGTAACTCCTTCTCTGCCTACCTTTGCACACCCCACCCGCACCACTTTCCTTACCTTTGCAGAACAGGCTGATGGTAGGTTCAGTGACCACAGTTGCAGGTAGGACTTTCAAGCATGCCCCTGTTTACCTCTCCAGTGGGCAGCATTCAGCAGACATGATGGCAGCTGAAACCTCAGGGGTGCATGATATAGGTATGAATGCCATCACTATTTACATATGAATGTTGCTGCTATTTACATGTGAATGCCGCCGCTATTTACATATCAATGCCGGTTATTTACATGTGAATGCTGATATGAACTGGGTCATCTGTACACTGCAATAGAGCAGAGCTGGGCAGTATAAGCGACAGCACTTCACACTTAGATATTGGGACACAGTGAAGGAGGAAGACTTCAAGGGACAAAGGTATATAAACAGGGACAATTGGCAAATATGGGGCAGCTGCTTTGGGCCCCATGTGACTGGACCCAGGGTAGCTGCCTCTTTTGCCCTGCCTTAAAGATGGCCCTGGAGGTTGTATACAGAGGGGCTCCCTCCCTGAGGAATGGCCCCAAATGTTATACATCCCTCAATTAAACCTCAATTTTTTCATGACTTGAAGGGTTATTTTTCATGTCAAAAACATGAAGTTTGGAAGATCAGTAAATTTAAAGCCAGGAAAATTGTCAATTTTAATTCTAATCAAGCACCTAAAGTTTATAGTATTAAATAATGTATCACCTTACTACTAAAAATTTAGTTTATATGCTGATTTATCCATGTGGCCGGCAGTATGTTGGTAGAACTGTAAGGAAGTTGCAAACAAGACTGAAAGGACATATAAGTAACATCCGGCAGGTTTTGTAGGACAGAGTCCCAAAACACTATGCCAAGTACCATAATAAAGATCCTACTGGCACTGTATTTGTAAGAATTGACACTTTTCAGCACACTGGAGGGGGAGTTACCGGTATGTCAGGAAGGAGATTTCTCATCTGGAAACCAGATGGATATATCATTTAAAATCTTATACTCCTTTTGGGTTAAATGTAGATTGGGATACAGCTGTTTTATTAATAACAGTTGATTCACATTAACTATTCCTGATGAGATAGAAGGATATTTTTTAGGCCCTTATTTGGAGATTAAGGGCATGATCTAGTTTTTGATGGCAGGTCATAGTAGGCCTAATTCAAGCACTGATGATTTCAAAATAAGTCTTTGTTTCCCTTCAAAAGGGGAGAAAAATGTTTAAGACATCTTTTGAGTTAATTTTAATCATATTTGTATATATATTTAAAATATGCCAACAAGATGGTAATTTTTAAATATGTGAGGTGGCAGGCTGATGGTTTGGTAATAATGTCTTCTTAATTTTTAATTTTTTATTTTAAATACATTTTAAATAAACAATTCTTTGTGGAACGAACAATATGTTTTTTCTCCACAAGATGAAGCCATTTAATTAATGGCAAGAAAGGTGCTGGTTTGTTTCTTTATTTTAATTGATGGCAAGCATGACAGGTATTTAACATAGAGTATGTGGTGTGCGCCATACAGCCTAAGCCCCTGAAGACATTGATTCAATTAAACATGTTGGGTGTGGCCTGTATGTATCACGTCACTGAATAGGCTTGTGTGTTTTTGGCGGTCTGTATGCCAAAGCCATCAGCTTGCACATTGCTTTTATGTAAACTTTTATTATCCTTATTTATATGTGGATAATTTTAAATAAACAAGAAGTTTTTGAACGTACTTCAACCACCATGGATAGGTCTTTGTTTTTTTCCCATTGATGACAGTTGCTATTGAGTTCATGGATCAGCTGCGGTAGAGCCAGATTTGTACATTATTTATTGAGCGCAGCATGACCATTTATAATGTATTGGTCCAACTGGTCTGGTAAGAGGCCCTTTTACATAGTGGTGAAGGTGTTGGAATTCACCTTCTCAGTGGCACATTGTTTGGCACTAAAGTGATATAGTTGCATCTATCACTTTCACCTGTGGATTGGATCTTTCTTGGGAAGAAGAGCTCCAACAGACAGACAATTTATTTGGACTGTTTCATATGGGCACTTTTTGCGGCATTTATTGCTTCATGATTTAATTGTATCACATATTGAGCTATATTTTTCACTTGCGTACACACTACTCTAGGTAACACCCACATGTGATCCCAGCCTCCAAGATTGAAAGAACTAATATCCAATGAAGGAAAGGAGAGGGTCAGGGACAGTCAGGCTGGGGAGGAAAGTGCTGGGTGATGGTAGAAGTCCTCCAATTAGGAAAGTAGCTGGGCTTTATCTGACCTGCTGTGGCTTCTGATGCACACTGTGAGCTTCTCACAGTCTGCAGTGAAATCACAATAAACAATTTCAGTGAAAGAGAAAAGCCTGCACAACAAGACTGAAGGGAAGGCTGGAGTTCAGATTTAAATTGTGGATTTTTCCCATCACAATTTCAATGACAATGGTCTGTAGGAAAAACAAAGAGAATCATCCTCCCCATTAGGGAAACTAACCAGCACTGATTCATAACAAACATGAATACCAGAAGTATCAGTCATTACATTTTAACGTTCCCTCAAGGGACCCTTACCTGTGCATGTTGGTATTGTAGCATTGCGTTTCTGGATTGACTTGTTTTGCTGCACTGGTACACCACAGCTCAATGTGTAGCTATTCTCTGACTCTACATAAAAAATAATAATACATTTTCTGTATTGTTAAAGGATAAGTTCACCCTCAAGAACATTTTGCATGCTCCACCCATTTTTAGGGGTCTAATAAAGCCCTGATGTCTCATTAGAGAGAACCTGCTATAAGAGTATGCTATCACATACTACTGTAAAAATAATAAATGGCATGCAGTGGGTGCACTACTTGTTACAGATCACCTCAAATGTTGGATAAGAGAGCAGTAGTTCTAGTGCAATCATTTACTGTTAGCGCTAAACTGATAACCTGTGAAAGGTTTTAAACTGTCGACCATGGGCAATTTTGGGGACTGAAGTCTATTGCTGTTTCACAAGCATGTGCAATATTAAGACTTGGCACGTTGGTTATCTGTTTACTCATGACAAGCTTTTTTTTTTATATTTAACAACAAAAACTGGGTAATATATTGTGTTTGTGTTTCCTAAAACTAACTTTAGTATATTTTTTCTACTAAAAATGTGTATTTAATAAACGTGTTACATAAGTTACAACTACTATCACTTTATTCTCCAGGGTTTTTGCTTTCCGAAAATATATAATATTTGGGAGTTTTAACAAATTTTCAAACCTAAAATATGCATTATAAACATGTGCAAAAGCTGAAAATTGACTGATAGAAAAGAAGGTAAGCAGAATTTGTCAATTTGACCCTTCAGGACAAAATGACAGGTTCTCTTAAGAAACTGAAGTGATGATTTATCAATGAGTTGTCGCTACTGCATTGTGCAATGGACAAGCAATTGTGTCCTAGTCAAAGCTGTACTGAATAAATACAGTGGAGGTCCAGGGTCAAAGGACATATAGGACCTATGAGCTAAAGATTATACAAACCTGGTAGGAAGAGGGTGTTGGATGGGCAGGATAAGTAGCAGCTATCAATCCCCCCTGATTTACTGCAAACCAGTTGGGCCCTTGGGACAGGCTTGTAGCTGGGAACACATTTTGTTGTCTCTAGGAAAAAAATAAATTCCAATTAAACACATCAAAGCTGAAAAACGGGACACTCCATGGTTGTTAACGTATTGTGATTGTGAAGTGAAAATAATGATTAAATCAAAGTTATAATTTACGTTTAAAAAAAGGATTTGTTTTTAGTCCTAAGCATTATCAAGAAATCACCTATATTTCGAAGCCCCTATACAGTTGTGGCCAAAATTATTCAACCCCCAATGCTGTAAAGGGGTTTAGGGACTATAGTGTACATTTGGAATTGTATTCAGAATCAAATCCTACAAGGACGTTGTAACTACCCAAATGCAACTAAAATGACATCAATTGTTTATGTAATACAGTAGTAAATGGTTCTTATGTGGTTTCTTCATTGCCACAATTATTCAACCCCTTAAAGACTACCACTCTGAAGAACAGAGGTTCATACAGGTGCTTTCCATCAGGTATTGAAAACACCTGTGGATGTCACCGAGCAGCAATCAAGCATAATAAGCACCAATTAGGCAGCTTTAAAATGACTGTGATACTCAGCTCCTTCTAGACATTTACTGGTGTGGTTACAAACATGGTGAAGGCAAGAGAATGGTCCAGGAAGACAAGAGAAGAGGTGATTTCTCTTCACAGGAAGGGCAATGGCTATAAGAAGATTGCAAAGATGTTAAACATACCAAGAGACACCTTAGGAAGCATCATTCGCAAATTCAAGGCAAAGGGCACTGTTGAAACGCTACCTGGTCGTGGCAGAAAGAAGATGCTGACTTCGACTGCTGTGCGCTACCTGAAGCGTAGAGTGGAGAGAAGTCCCCGTGTGACTGCTGAGGAACTGAGAAAAGATTTGTCAGATGTGGGTACAGAAGTTTCAGCCCAGACAATAAGACGCACACTGCGTAATGAAGGCCTCCGTGCCAGAACTCCCAGGCGTACCCCCTTGCTGTCTCCAAAGAATAAGAAGAGTCGACTGCAGTATGCCAAAAGCCATGTGGACAAACCACAAAAGTTGTGGGATAGTGTTCTGTGGACTGATGAAACAAAATTAGAACTGTTTGGGCCCATGGATCAACGCTATGTTTGGAGGAGGAAGAACAAGGCCTATGATGAAAAGAACACCTTGCCTACTGTGAAGCATGGTGGAGGGTCAATCATGCTTTGGGGCTGTTTTGCTTCTGCAGGTACAGGGAAGCTTCAGCGTGTGCAAGGTACCATGAATTCTCTTCAGTACCAGGAGATATTGGATGGAAACGTGATGCAGTCCGTCACACACCTGAGGCTTGGGAGACGTTGGACCTTTCAACAGGACAATGATCCCAAGCATACCTCCAAGTCCACTAGAGCATGGTTGCAGAGGAAAGGCTGGAACATTTTGGAGTGGCCATCGCAGTCACCAGACTTAAATCCGATTGAGAACCTCTGGTGGGACTTAAAGAAAGCAGTTGCAGTGCGCAAGCCTAAGAATGTGACTGAACTGGAGGCCTTTGCCCATGAAGAATGGGCGAAGATACCCGTAGATCGCTGCAAGACACTTGTGTCAAGCTATGCTTCACGTTTAAAAGCTGTTATAACTGTAAAAGGATGCTGTACTAAGTACTAAGATTGAATGTCACTTGGGGGTTGAATAAAACTGATAATGCTGTGAGCACAGAAAAGACATTTGTGGTTATTTCATTATAACTGTTATGTTATATTTGTCTGACCTACAAGTGCCTCTTTAATGTAAATGTAAGCAAGATGACTGAATGATCAAAAGCAATGTCAAACTGGCCAAAACACTCAATTTCAGTGGGGGTTGAATAATTTTGGCCACAACTGTACATTCTCTTTAGGCAAAGTTTAGATTATATTGGACTTCTAAGCAGCAAATTATTATTTTGCTCACCACTTTAGTGCATCGCTTTTCCCTGTACACTTGATGATTATTTATACTAGATGAAAAATATTGGCCATACTGTACTAGAATATTCTTACAAGAAATTTTGTTTATGGCTGGCAAAACCATCCTTTCCTATTGTAGCCCAGTGGAATCATTGGTTAATCAGATTATCCTTTATGACAAAGTTTTATATGGGGATAGGAAATATCCTCTAAAGTTCCATAAAATCTGGGACCTACGGTGCACAAAGCACAGCGTGACATATGCAAGTGCAGTGGGGACCAGCTGTGAAGCCACAGGATGTCACTGCCAGCTTCTCACATCCAAGATGGCAGTGCTGAGGACTTGAAGACCAGTACAGAACCACCCTGGGTGAGAACAGAACTGGATCCCTGGACTTGTAAGTGCATGTTTATTAAAAGTCAGCAGCTACAGTATTTGTAGCTGATGACTATTAATATTTTTTTCTCAGACTGAAGAACCTCTTTAATCTAAACCATGGGTTATATGCAGCTAACTTCAGGTGATTTAACAACGGTAAAAATCTGCAGGACACCCCTCCCACTTTTGCCAAGCCAGTTTTTTTTAGCAAGCAATAGGGCGGTCATAAAGAACAGAGAAGGGGCCTTTGGCCTGTACTATAGTCAAAGAAAAGGATTTTACTGGTAAATTAAATATAACATTTTCGTAATCATACAGCAAGGGAAAATGATCTTAGTCTTAACCATAGGATATCCAAAAGCAGTTCAAAATGAGGTGCAGACAACACAGCAAACAAAGCCCAATAAGGCCCAGGTCACAACAGGTTCAGAAGGGTTCGAAAGAACTCAGAGCAACTTGTAACATGTGTCCTGAACATCCACCTGATAAAACTTAAAATATGTGAACAGAAGGCCTGGGGACAGCTTTGCAAATGAAACAGATGTCTGAAAAGTCCATAAAGCACTGACATATAAGGCACAGGCTCAAATAATGACTTGTCTAATTTACCTAGCAATGATGAAATGAGAAAAAGAGAGCCCCCTGTAGGAACCTTCAGGAAGAACAAAAAGTATCTAATTGTTGAAAAGAAACTGTAGCCAGAGACTTTTACAGCACACATGCCATGAAAAGACATTAGAGAAAAATTTCCCAGGGATGTTTTGAAGCAGAACATAAGGAGGGAAGGACATTGTCCTGGCTGAGGTGGAACAAGGAAACCACCTTGGGGGAAAATAGGCATTGGGCCTCAGGACAACCTTTTCTTTCTGAAACATATGGAAAGGTTTTTTACCAGATAGGCTGCTAACTCAGAGACTCTCCACACAGAGGCGATCGCAACGAGAAAGGCCACCTTGCAAGTGAGGCTGGACATAGGACTATCCCTAATAAGTTGGAAGAGTGGCCTCTAAAGGATCAAAAAAATCAGGTTGAGGTCCTACGGAGTCCAAGAAGGAAAAACGTAGATCAGATAAAATTGATCCCATGGAGTCACCAGAGCATCCACTACGAAGGCCCTAGGGTCCATGGATCTGGCAACAAATCTATCCAGTGTGTGGTGCATACTAGAACATTGTAGCAAAAAACCTGAAGGGGACCCATTGAAAAAAAAAATGTTTGTAGAGTTTACCACTTTAAACCCCCCCAGGGATCCTGTACACATAGTATATGTCTAAGTATCTATCTGTGCATGAGTTGCTGACCTATGCTATGGGATAGCTATCCCCATCCACCTACTTACCAACCCAACAGCACTGATCAACGGAGACAGATTTCTAAGTGACACAGCTCAGGAGGTGACAGGGTGTGACAGGCAGTGCATAGAGAGCCTGCACAGCCCCTGTCCTCCTGAGCCAGCAGATTAACATCATTCTGCTGTGCTGTCTCTTCATCTCTCCTGTTCAGTAAACACAAAGTCCAGACCTTCATCCTGCTATTCGGACACAGAGTGAGTGGAAACTGTCAACTTTTTTTGTGAAAGATTGATGGAGAAAAGGACTTTCATTCACTAAAATTGACAAGAGCACACACCTGCTAATACAATTGTCTGAGAAAGCTTAGTGTAGTAAATGGTGTGCGCTGTTGTCAGCTTGTGTTTTTGTGAATTAAAGCCCTTTTCTCAGGCTGCAATCAATCACAAGATAACACTTTGCATGATCTCTGTGCTCTATGTAGCAGAGAGCAGGTCCATGTGTACTAGGCTTCGCAGATGAAGCTATAGCTAGAGATCACAGAAAAAAATGCATTAGGTTTAACACGCAAAGCTCAGATTTTTATGGGGACAAGTGCAATCCGCTCAGAGACCTGGGGGGGGGGGTTACCAAGTTTTTTTATCTGGTGATAGATCATCTTTAAAACTGGGTGCCACAATCAGTGTCCCTCACTTGTACAGAATGCCTTGGAACACCTCCAGGTGAAGAGCCTAATCCCCTGGATCCGGATGCTAATGCATCCAGGTCACCTGCTAATATGCATGCCCGGAATGTAAACAGCAAATAGGGCTGGGATGTATAATTCCGTCCAAACAAGAATTCAGTCTGCTTCTTTTTGGGGGTGCGACTTCTGATGCTTTCCTTATGCTTGATATAAGACACTGATGTGGCATGGCCCAATTGGATTCTGGTTGGGTGACGGGTGAGAAGTCCAACACTGAAGGGCCAACTAAACTGCCCTGAGCTCAAGCATATTGGTGGGAAGATTTCTTAATGACTAAGTCTCCTGCACTGAGAGGGCATCCAGGACCCCAGCCCAACAGACTGGCATCCAGCGCCGGGTTGGAAATCTGCCATGCAAGAGAGAGCCTGGCCTTGCAGGTCAGACATATGGGGTGGTCCTAGGGCCTAGTTTGTTTGCCCCACGCTGCCAAAATATTGTGTTACAACAGTCTGCAGTGATTTTTCACTGGTTTGAAGGAGGCTACCTTTAGGCCCAAAGCCCTCATTCCTGCAAGTGGAAATCAAGAGCCAACCCTGGGACTGGAGGGCCCAAGCTTGTAAATGAAGGGACAGAAGTTTATCCTGAGGCTGAAAGATCCTGACAGGGCCAAATCTTACTTTTTTGGACAAATTTGGGAGCACTCCTTCATTGCCTGTCTTGGAGGTCCAAAATTTCCAACAAAAGTGTGCTTCAGACTTGTTTAAGGAAGTACTATACATGCATTCTCTCTCGAAGAGCATCTACGGTACTTGGGTTCTGTCAACAACAATCTGCCAAATAGACAGAGAGCAGGCCCGTTCTGGAGATCTGAAAAAGCACATATGCTGAGTAATGTAAGACTACAGGTAAAAGCTCCAGGTAGTGGTGAATGAAGGGATACATTAAATTGAAGCAAAGATCTCAGACCATGTGCTGAGTCTGGACAGCCATTGTGTGGCAGACATCTATGGCGATAACCATAAATTGAATGGCGGCCTGGCAATGAAAACAAGGCATTAAAGAGGGCTTCTAAGCATTTTTCCACCAGGTCCTTGAACACGGTTATCCTCCACAGGGACCGTAAGTCTTGTTGAGGCAAGAAATGGCTGGGTCGACCACATGCTGTTCATTTCTGCAGGAAAGTTTCCTAAATATTGCTAAAATGCTTAGGACGGGCAAATAATTTTTTAAGAATGAGGCCAGTCACTGTACAAGATAGACTCTAAGAGAGAGTCGACTCAGGCCGTTCTAATGCTAATCATGATTGTACAGCATCAGTAAGGGTAGGAATGGTATCCCTAAACTTTGAGAAGAGCTTGGATGAAGGTTTCTCATCCTGGCTCCATTCTTTAGAAGTAGAGGGATCTTCCCCGTCCATCTTATCCTGAGGCAGTGCATCAGCCACAAAAATACCACATGCCAAAGTGAGCACCCATGCAGGATCCAGTGCCTGAAGCAACTTTACAGGCTAGCCCCAAATCTTCTTCCAGGCAGGGTTAGGGAATAGCCAGGAGTCAACCAATCCAGAAAGATGCTGAAGGAGGGCCAAAGTGGTTGTGGTATAGCTAGGAACCCAACAGAAACATCATGAGAAAAAAAACTAACATAAAGAACGTAAATCTCTCTCAGTGTTAAGCAATGGACCTCTGTCTACTAACAAAAACTGAGACTAGCTGAGTGCGGTATATAGGCGAAGTCTCTGCAGCTTTCTTTGCCAGTGCCTGAAAACCTGAAGGTAGCTATATAGGCAAAGTCTCTGCATCTTTTGAAAAGCAGAAGGCAGCTGCATATAACCCATAGTTAAGACTAAGGCAAGCCATACATTAATTGATTTTCTTTCCTTCTACCAAAGGTGGAAGGAAAGACAATCACTAGATTACCCCATCATCACAGTCTGCATTGATGAGTGAATACCTCCTGCAGCGCTATTGTATTCTGCCGGCTGGGGGGTGGTGGTGGGGTGCCTTCCCAGCTGGCAGAATACAATGATTACGGTTAGCAGCTATAGTTGCTGGCAGCAATTGCATGCAGAAAAATCTGACAGGCTGGTTGTACCAAATCGAATGAAATTCAGCTGGTTCCTGCTGAACCGGCTGAATTTTGATCCCTGTATGGCCAGCTTAAAATCTTTCATAGGAACAAGGTACAAAGAAGGAAATAAAGAAATAGGCCAAAAGTTTTCTAGCATTTGCTTTCTTAGCTACTACTATTACCAAGGTGGAATATGACAATCTGTGTTGTAAAATGGTCATTACTATAAATACAAGAAGGAACCAAACTGTCTCACCAATGCAGTCTCTCTTGTTCCAGTGCAATCTCTTCCCTAAAGGACAGGTGCAGTCATAGCTCCCCAGAGTGTTAGTACAGCCAGAGTCACAGCTTCCATTGTTAATGCTGCATTCATCAATGTCTATGAAAAGAGAATGCAATGTTATGTATATAATATTTTTATTTGTAAAAGTAAACAAGCAAATTTTCATAATATTAACGCAACGTCAATCCATTTTCCTTTAATTGTATGGGAACTCTAACAATGAATTTCTCTTATTTGCTATTGTTTTTTCTGTTAAATATACCATTAAGAGCATTTTGTTTGATATATGCAAAAAAATACAGTTGTCCCATGACAGAAATCCAGTGAGCTTACAACTTCAAATTCTCTTGTCTGTGCTGCACTGAAATCTCAATGTTCTCAGCCCCAGACACGAACTACAGAACACATTTCCCAATGTTATTTAGTGTTCTGGATTTTCCATTATTTTCTGGAGTGGAGATATTGGTCAGCTGGATAAATAGTGTCGGTGATACTCCTCAGACAGCAGCAAACCTGACAGGGATTTAACACTTTTATACTCATTTATTGAAGAACACAGCGAATCTTGACTGCATCCAGGAGTAGGACACTAGGCACAAAAACAAAAGCACTTCCAAGGGATGACCACTGCTGGTGACCAAATCCCCTTCTGTTATAGGCAGCTCAGATAATAACAAAGCAGTATAAACACAAAAAGAGGGGTGGAGCTGTGTACTTCATACAGATTCAGAAAAAGGCATTATATGACAAGTACAAGAAAATTCCATTATTTCTTCCGCTCATTGAAGGACACAGGCTGTCAAGTCAAGTCTGGACCATATGGTTGTCCAAAAGAAGTGACCATAAAGGGGTGGAAAAAACAAAAAAACCCCAACAACCACAGAAGGAAAAAAAAACAACTAAAACTACAATCTGTGACACCTTGTGGGCAAAACACGCAACTAAGGGTGCCATGATATTAACCTTGTAAAAAGGTATGGACAATCTACCAAGTAGCTGCCTTACAGACTCAAGACACAGATGCTGAAGAAAATCCCAGGACATACAAACTGCCCTAATGGAAAAGTCTGTAACAGGAAAAGAAGACTCCTGACGTTGTTGACATGCAATGGACTACAAGGCCAATCTAGGGCCACGAGGATGAACAAAATTTCCTTGGTCTCTATATGATGCATCAACCACAGAACAAGTTTGTGGTAGAGGAAATGCACAGATGAGATTATAGCTGTCCCATGATGACACCAGGGCATTCGTTGCTTCTGCCCATGGATCCCTTGTCATGACCACAAACCTGGGCACCTTTCTGATAAGGTGAGATGCCAAAAGGTCCACATCCAGAACACACCACCTCTGAAAGATATGAAGGATGAGCTCCGAAATAAGGGCCACTCACCTTGATCTAGACTTTGGCAACGTAGGTAGTTCATCTGCCAGTTTTCCATTTCCGTAATATAAACCATGGAGAACGAAACATGAAGCTTTACTTATGTGGGAGACATCCAGCACTACTGAAGGACTCCCTGTTCTGCCATGGTGATTGACATGTGCCACATTACATGACATATCACTCCGAAGAGCTGTCCAATGTGAAAGACAAATCTTCATCACATGTAGTTCCAAAATGCTGAGATCAACAGCCATATATAAACTCTGTCTCCGGAGCTTTTCCAATGGGAAAAACACCTTAGCTCAAGCAGAGTCCAGGACCAGGCTACGGTACTCCAATAACAGAGTCAGAGCCAGCAATGATGTCTGGAAGTTCAATGTTCAGCTGAATGTCAGGGTGCAAATAGGAGAGCCACAAACTGAAAGTGGTAATCCCTATTATGAAATGTAGGAACTGCTGGTGCACAGAGAAGGACAAGCAGATATAAATCTTTGATGTCTATGGACAACGTGAAGTGCCCTGATGGAGAGATGCAACCACCATGCAAATGGACTCCATACTAAATTAAGTTAAGTAAGTGAGAGACTGCAATTGTCTGGCAAATAAGGAAGAAACGTTATTTTATATCCAAACACGATCAGTTTGCTGACCCAGTTGTCGGAGATGTGGGTAATCCAAAGTCTGCAAAACAATGAAGTTGTCCCCCACCTTGCAATAGCCAGGTAGGGGCAAACCTTCATGTGGTTGAAGAAATGTCTGTGTGCTTAGTAGACTTGTGTTGCCAGGGGCGCTTGGATCCACCAATGGAGGAGGCCCTGAAGGGCTTGGAGCCCTTGTCCAAGGCACCAAAAGAGCAAAAGAAGCAGTTCTGCACATGAAAGAAGGGCCCTTTCTTGCCACGCAATTCCTTGTCTGAGAAAGGAAGGTGATTTTACCTCCCGTGAGGTTTTAGGAGTAGAGTAACAGTAGGAGAGGTCTATTTTTTTTTTTTTTTAAGAAAGGCCCCCTTGAAGGGATAACTAACATTATTAACAAAGAACCATTTGGGCACCATAAAGAGCTGTTAGGGTGCTCCCATTTCTTTTACACAAACATATCAAAGTAGGGAGGATAGGGAAAGATCCATGGGAGCACACAAGCTTGTGGGAACCACAAGGAACCACCAAAGCTTTTAAAACCCTGGGGGTCGTCAATTTTAGGAGTCTACACCACAAATGTAATCACATGCTCTTTTTCCTGTGCTAATGTTGTGGAGGAAGATTTCACTCCACTTCTCAAAGAGGCAGGGTCCACATTAGGAAAAGAAAAAAAAATGAAGTAAACCTAGTAGGGAGCTTAGGTACTTTCTCCTAGACACAAGGCAAAAAAGCTGAAGTGCCTGTAACAATTGGTGGGCTAAGCCTAGTGTTCTACTCCTGGAGGTGGTGCTTTGACCCTATGACAACTTGCCAGGATGTGTCCTTCAATGAATAGAAGAGAAAAAAAAAAAAAAAAAAGAGTTTTGACTTTATGTATACTTTCAGTAACCATGATTATCGCAAACCACATAAATTCATTACCAGGGCAAATCACACTACCTACCTAAGGCATGTGCAAGTGATGATGCCCTTTAGTCACATATTTAGGTTTCATTCACACAGGCACTGTGGTCCACATAGCATGAATGAGTGGTTTAATAATGGAGTTGGAGGTCCTAATTTGACAGGCATGCAGGAGTGGGTAGCCCTGAACGCAGACAGTGTGCATAAACGAATGCATAAACAAACAGCATAAACTTCCAAGCCGCAGCCGCTGATGTCCACAGTGGGAACGGTAGCAGGAGCTGGTGGAACCCTTCATGCAGGGAGATTTCCCGTACCACTACTGTGTGAACTCAGGCTCAAATTCACTACGACAAGCCTTGGTTCACACAGGAGCTGTGCAGGAAACTGCATGCGATTCGGACATGCAATTCTTTTCAGTGCGATTTGAGCCCATTCATTTTTGTATGGGCTCAAATCACACCACAAATGTTTCGGTATCGGGAGCATTTGCACGAGTACTTGTGCAAGTACTCAGTATCGGCACTGCAAAAATAAAACACACACACACACACACACACATTATTGTCAAAAGTATTGGGACACCCCTCCAAATCATTGGATTCAGGTGTTCCAATCACCTCCATGGCCACAGGTGTATAAAATAAAGCACCTAGGAATGCAGACTGCTTCTACAAACATTTTTGAAAAAATGGCCAGGAGAACGGTACTTGCCTGACTGCATCATGCCAAGTGTAAAGTTTGATGGAGGGGGGATTATGGTGTGGGGTTGTTTTTCAGGGGTTGGGCTTGGCCCCTTAGTTCCAGTGTAGGGAACTCTTAAGGCGTTAGCATACCAAGACACTTTGGACAATTTCATGCTCCCAACTTTGTGGGAACAGTTTGGGGATGGCCCATTTCTCTTCCAACACGACTGCACACCAGTGCACAAAGAAAGGACCATAAAGACATGGATGAGTGAGTTTGGGGTGGGGGAACTTGACTTATCTGCACAGGGTCCTGACCTTAACCCAATAGAACACCTTTGGGATGAATTAGAGCAGAGACTGGGAGCCAGGCCTTCTCGTCCAACATCAGTGCCTGACCTCACAAATGTGCTTCTTGAATAATGGTCAAACATTCCCATAGACACGCTCCTAAACCTTGTGGACAGCCATCCCAGAAGAGTTGAAGCTGTTCTAGCAGCAAAAGGTGGGCAAGCTCAATATTGAACCCTACGGACTAAGACTGGAATGCTATTAAAATTCATGTGCGTGTTAAGGCAGGCATCCCAATACTAATAATATATGTTTGTAGAAGCAGTCTGCATGCCTAGGTGCTTGATTTTATACACCTGTGGCCATGGAGGTTATTGGAACAACTGAATCCAATGATTTGGAAGAGTGTCCCAATACTTTTGGCAATATAGTGTATATATATATATGTGTGTGTATGTATGTATGTATATATATATTTATTTTTTTTTACCTCCGGGTACTCCGGTTTCCTCCCACACTCCAAAGACATGCTGGTAGGATAATTGGATCCTGTCTAAATTGGCCCTAGTATGTTTATGTATGAATGTAAGTTAGGGACCTTATATTGTACGCCCCTTGAGCGTTAGGGACTGATGTGAATGTACAATATATATGGAAAGCACTGCGTAAATTGTTGGTGCTATAGGAAGTACCTGAAACAAATATACACACATACATAAATATACTGTATGTATATACAGTATATTTATATATATATTGCATATATTGGGGTAGAGCCAATCTGGAGGTACAGCAACACACAAGACATTCAGACTAACAGAAATCTGCAGAAGGGCCCCAGTGTGTCAGCACCTAATATACACTATACAGCCGTTAGAACATCAGACCCACCTCTACAGCCAAAAGGTAGTACTGGGAACCCTCCAAATTGAGTTTGGGTGTTCCCATTTAAGGGTATTGTTAATGTTATAGTATGCAATGACATTTGAGATGACTGTGCTCTTCTAACCTTGTGGTAACAGTTTGGGGCCAGCTCCATAAAGATATGGTTTGATGAGCTTGGTGTAGGGAAACTGGAGTGGCCTGGCCAGAACCCTGACTTCAACCCTACTGAAAACCTTTGGGATCAATCAAAACATTGATTGTGAGCCAGGTCTTCTTGTCCAATAACAGTAACTGACCTCACAAATGGGCACAAATTCCCAGACACACTCCAAAGACTTTTGAAAAACCTCCCCAGAAGAGTGGTAACCAAAAAAAGGGGGTGGGGTTATCAACATAATAATGCTCATTGACTAGTAATAGAAAGTCCATCAAGTTCATGCAGGTGTGATGATCAGGATTACACAAACGTTTTGCCAATAAAGTGTAACACAACTAGAAAGCGGAATATGTGTGATTAAGTTAGAGGCAACAAAATGGTGGATAAGCTTACTCTCACATTATCAGAACTTGGTGAAATATCAGATTTAGGTGGAAAGATTCTTTAAGATATTCCTTGAAAGACAAAACATTACAAACCTCCGCAGTGTGTCAGCCCATAGAGTGTGTACCCCTTGTGACAGAGACATTCAAAACTCCCAGGGTAATTGATGCAAATGTGGTCACATGTCCTCTCGAAGGAGCACTCATCAATATCTGCAAAAAAGAAACATTTGTTTTTTCATGAAAATTCAAGCTCTGGATGTGTATCTGACAGAACACTTTGTAACCCAAACAAAATAAAGTAAATGTTTTTCCTTTTAGCAGCCAATTAGGTCCTGTTTTTTTATGGTGTGTTGATTCTCCTTAATGGTGTACCTAGTGTTCTCAATGTTATTACATCACCAATTGGATCCAATAGCAAGCATCACACTGGCTGTCTAGTTACAGCTTCAGTCTTCTACTAAAGCATTGCAGGAGCCTAGAAATGGAGAGTCCTCTTTTGCAAATACCAACTAGAGATCAAAAGTCAAGTTCTGTCTTTCCTCTCACAAGTGGTTAGTGAACCCGCTCCACACAGTGGGATGGAACGTAGTAGGCCAGAGCTTGACCTTGCTACCTCTGGTCTGTATTTGACTGACAGAGTCCTGGGTCTCGCAGCTCCTGGAGCACTCTTTAATAAGGTCTTGCTAAACATTTCAAGTAACTGTTTACCAACATTAAGATTACTACAGGTACACTTTAAAGTGGACCTAGCTTTAGGTATTTTTTTTCTTTTCAAGTGCATTCAAAGTGACATGTAAGTATAAAACTCACAGGAATGTATTACCTCTCACAGAGATCATAGTACTCCCTTGGTAAAGCTTTTGATCTGCTTTTCCCTCTAAAAGCATAGAGCCATCTTTGTTCAGGCATCATCCATGGTCACCATCTATTTCCTGGACTGAGATGCTGGTGCAATTATGTACAGTGTAAATCCCTGTGTTGCAACCTTAAGGCTCTGCATCATACACGTCTTACACAGATATGCCTACTGCTGCTGTCTCTTACCCTCTGAGCTGCAACAATATTACAATGTACAGCCTGAGTGATAACAGGGGGAGGGGAAACTGAAGAAAGGGTTCTTCCCGCCTGCCACATATTAATAACAAGATTCTGTTATATTCATTCTCTCTGGTAGACACTGAGATGCTGTCCAGGCATTTTGTTTGTATATAAACATTACAAAATATTCAAGTAGGAATATGTTCATGTAGTTTTGCCAAGCTGGTGACAGAGCCACTTCAAAGTCAATAAAAGCCACTCCAAACTATAACAGACAGTGACAACAAAACAGCAAAAAGAGATTGATGGAAGGGTGGCATTGGGTAAATCCTTAAAGGAGAGCAACAAAGATCATTTATATGCTGAGAATCATCATAACCCACTAAAAAACAGTTAAACCCTAAGCCCTGCTGCCATAATCTTCAGGTGTGGAAGGGGTTAATGGAACCAAGGAACTGTCACAAGCTCTCATCAGGTAAGCCCAACAATGCCCACCCTTTTCGCCCTGCTTTGCCATTCGTCGAAGCCATACTACAGCTTAATTTCATAAAGAAGTGGCATCAGGAGAGGCATCAGCACAAGAGACACATTCTACTGACCAAGTTATGTCCCTTGTGAAAGATTTTTTTTTCTATTTAGGCTCTAGTTTTAATCAAATACTTCCTATAAATATCAGACTATGCTATACATTCATGTCTAAAAACCCAGTCATTGCTGTTTATTATTATTACAGATAATTACAGTGCTTTGAAAAAGTATTCATACCTCTTAAAATTTTCCACATTTTGTTACAACCATGTTACAACCAAAAACGTAAATGTATTTTATTGAGATTTTTATGTGATAAACCAACACAAAGTGGCACATAATTGTGAAGCAGAAGTAAAATGATAAATGGTTTTCAAAATTTTTTACAAATCAATATCTGAACAGTGTGGCATGCATTTGTATTCAACTCCACTGAATCAATACTTTGTAGAACCACCTTTTTGCTGCAATTACAGCTGCAAGTCTTTTTGGAGATTTCTCTACCAGCTTTGCACATCTAGAGAGTGACATTTTTGCCCATTCTTCTTTGCAAAATACCTCAAGCTCTGTCAGATTGGATGGAGAACATCTGTGAACCGCAGTTTTCAAGTCTTATTATAATACCACTTCCAAAATTAATCAAATATCAGATCCCCTTGTAGCATAATCCCCACCTTCACCCCTGAAGATGCAAACGATAATAATGATGAATATACCAAAAAGTAATAAATAAACCCCACCAAAACACAGGTGAAAATTAAAGTCCCAAACAAAGTCCAAAATGGAATACAAATATAAAAAAACACACAAATTCACACAAATGTCCCTCCTGTGTATAAAAGGTGAAAAATTGTCCAAATAAATAGAGCCTCCCAACGGTTTGCACAACAAGATTACCATACTCCCATGGCACTACCTGGGTCCATCAACAATAGTACTCCATGTGTCTCCTCACACCATACTCCATCCAGATGCCCATATATGAGGAATAAGATAGTGTAATACCGCCAAACACCATAAACTTTAACTTTAATTGAAATGCTCACATTCACATAGCCTTTAAAACCGCTTTATATATATATAAAAAAAGCTTTCTGCCATCCAGGAAACGTCCAGGTTCTTTGCAGATGCTCCTTTCCACTTTCTAAAATGGCCGCTGCTACACTTCCGGTTTCCATGTGCGTCTGACGTCACTTCCCTTGACACGTTTCATCATCAGACTTAATCATAAGGGATCCCTTACTTTTAGGACCCATTAACACATATGTGTTTTAATTGCATGCCAATAACTTTACATAGGCTAAGCATTGTTTTAAATCATGCTAATTTACATCTTTGAGATTGAGATGAGCGTCAGGGGGTCACTTGATAACAATGGTGGTGTAGGAAAGAGCAGGAAAACACATACAAATTAGAGTAACCCATGCCTGTGTTTTGCTATGTGTATTCTGTGCACTAATGGCAATAACACAGCACCTGAAAGCAGGCATAAACACAATTTTCAAGGGTGTCCTAGGCTTGTCTGTATTATATTCAACAGAGAAAAAAAACATTAAAAAGGAAGTGTGAGTTTTTTTTCCCCAAATTATACTTACCTAGGTGGATGCAACATCAGTCCGATGCTGCATCTGTCCCCTGATGGCTCTATGGGTGAGAACTCTCTCCCCACCGCTTTAAGCAGAGAGCAGTGACTGTCAGTCAGCGACATCTGCTCTGCTTCAGCTGCTGTCAGATGAAAACAGGTCACAGGAGTGCAGAACTAAATGCACTCCTTTGATCCACAGGAGAAGTACAGCCAAAAGAGCTTTAACTGAGAGATTTCAAAGGTTATTATTTTATAATTAGATTGTAAATTACCTAAAAAAATAAATGTTTTCTAACAATAGCTTTCTCCTTTAAACACAAATATAACAGAACTAGGTTATGTATCATAACAACTGTTGCAGTCCATAATAGTCCAACGGGGCCAACATATGACAGGGCGGTCTTCGGCACGGTCAGCAAAAAAGTCTTGTAATATTAGCAACTCAATCAGTTATGGGAGGAAAAAAGAAAGCTCAGTTTGATCCCAGTTGAAGTTTCTTTTAAACAACTCTTAAGTGCTGCAGAGGATTCTGAATATACAAAACCAGCTCTTAGCCTAAGCCTTGGTGACCAGTTCATTTGTCAGGAATCAGGATGCAGTACCTATCTTAGTCACTAGATGGTAGCAGTGTACATCAACAAACAATCATGTAAAAAAATCTGAATGCTGTAGGAGTTAAAAGGATTATTTTACAACAAATAGGGCCCATCATCTAAAATACTGTATATATTCTATTTTAATACATGATATCAACCTTTTATATTATACCTGTCCCTCCAGGACAGGTATAATATAGAAGATTATATCTGTCCTTTAATTAAATATTAAAAAGTTAAGCTTCAAGACATGTTAAAATTTCAAATGTTATTTTCAGTCTTTTTACATCTACATATTTCATTAAAATAATTCCTGGTAATCTTGCCATAAAAGTCCTCTTTCAGGCACTTCCTGTAATAGACTGACAATGTTTTGTCTGTCTCCTAACTGTGCTTCTGCATTGTCCCTGTCACACACACCCCTGATGGTGACTACAAGGGACTATGGTGACAAAGGTTCACCGTTGTCACCAACAGGAAATCTGTCCAGAGCAATGATGTGCAGCCAACATTGGAGTGTGCAGAGGCCAAAGGAGATCAGCAGCAATGGGATGTGACAAAGTCTCAAAAAAGTGAAAATTTGATCTAATGTAAAAAAAACTACAGCAACTGTTTATGATAAACAGTGCACAGAAAAATAACTAAAAGTCATCCAGTTAGGGTTTAGAGCTACCAACCATTTTAAATGTATTTTTAAAAAAGCGCCTCTAAACACTGTACCCATATAAAATACAAGGCTAATCACAAAGCTTTACCACAAAGTTAACAATCTTAATTTATAATGTAGGAAAACCCTAAATCTATTATTGGTGGGTTTAGCATCATGCCTTACTGTACACAGTATTATTAAGTAAATTGTGTGAGACTTGGTTGCAAAGTGTTTTTTTTTACCTGAAGGTCCTACCAGTAAAAATACTTCTTGTCTAAGGCTGACTATGCTAATCCTCTGCCTTGCAATTAGCAACATTGTTGTCACTGATCCTCTTCCTTTGTACATTGGGCTGCATATCTGATAGATATGAAAGGCAATCTAATGGTCAACATTCTGTCTGTGGTCATCAGTGAGCTTCGATGATGTCATGGTGGAAGCAGCCATTACTAGTGGTGACAAAATGCTCATGCTTTACAAGATAAAATGATTCAACAAAAATAAAAGCTATTAGTTAAAGCAACTGACAATAAAAAAAGCCTTGCCTGCAAAAAAAATTATTAACAAGCCCTGTTAATTCCAATTTTAACATATGCGTTGTAATGCAAAACAACGCATGTGTCATTAAAAGTAATGTTTTTCATTGAAGTGGTTTAGATCTCTGTGGTACATTCTGCTTTGTTTTGAAAAATGAGACATGCCCTTTTGCTGTATATTTTCATGCTCTGTGATGGCTAGTAGTACAGCTACAACACACATAAAAAAAACACTACAAATGGACAAAAGTGAACAAGTACAGATGTGAACGCAGCCTTACCTGTCCTGCTGCCCGGGCCGGCACTTTCCTCTCTGCTGCATAGCTAAACTACCCAAAGAATGTTCTGCATTCTACAATTCCAGCAGTGCCCGAGCCCCTTCAGCACGGTGTGATTCCATCCAATTATCCCCACATCACTACAGGACACAGTACTGACTTAAGGGCCAGAGAAGGAACCACAGCATGCGCAGATTAGCTGTACTTCATGGGCCCGTTTAACACATACATTCTGATGCGATAAAAGCACGTGTTGTGGTTCCCATTAAAAAAAAGTAGTGCGTGTTCCCATCGCAGGACTTCAGTGCATTGTGTTTGTAAAAATACAGCATATCCATTGTTTCTGAATTTTGGTGCATTGGGAGGCCCATAGAAGTCAAGGGCAGCGCATATAACATGTGCTTTGATGCATTGGCAACAGGTATTAAGAAGGCTTGGTCACGGATTGTCCACTTAATGCACTCCAAATTTTAAATTAAAAAATGCATTAACAACACGCATCAAAATGCACATCAATGAAGAATTGAAAAGTGCATGGCAATGAGCCTAACAGTACAAAAAAGCATATCCCTATGAAATCATATAGCACTAAATAGGCCCGATGTCAGGAGGGTAGATAGGGTGGGTAAATGTATAGGATTTGTGAAGTAAAATTCTCTTTTCTTAAAGTGTCTGTAAACCTCTGAAATGAAAAATAAACAAGTATATGCTTTTATAGTGTGTACTTGCCTCAATCCACAGCACCTAGTGCGATTTCTGTTTCCTCTCACATTCCTCTGCTATTCTTACTATGCACTTTTGGCAGGCTATATGGACACCAAACAATCCTGGGAGACAGCCCTCTCTTTAATCAGCACACAGAAGGTGATTGACAGCCTCAGCTGTACATGTTTCCCTATGAGATTGAGTAAAGTGGAGTGTCCGTTCCCTCCACTCAGGTCTCAGAATACACTCAGTTCCCAGCTCTATGCTGTGCAGTGTGACAACAGATACCTGGCCCCTGCCATCTGAAACTCAGAAATGCTGTGTAAAACGTGTACATTAGGAGGCTGTAAAGGAAATAGGGCTACAGATAAAAAGGTACAATGTATGCAGAAGGATTTGTTTCTTCTTTGTATATCACCTAAGGTTAGTCACGTTACTGGGTATAGATAAGGGATAACAAACACTTTAAAACAAACCTGTACTCCCTGTAACTCTAGTAAATTGCCACTAAGATGCTTTAGATGTGTTCTACAGCATTCCGAGATGCCCCAAAACCTGGGACATTAGGCAAATCTCCCCCACTGCTGCCCCCACTCTTTTGGCCAATGAGACCACCAATCAAAATTGTAAGGTACAAGCAGTGATCCAGATATGAACTTTCCCCACATATTTGAATTTGCATAGGTTACCAGAGGAATACGACAGCTGCCACCTGCAAGTTCTTTCATATGTTCCTGCTGGTGGTTCATTACAGGTTCTCTTTAATCTTATGTATCTTCACGGCTGAAGATCACCTGAGACCTTCACATATATAAACACTGAACATTATCGTTAGCATTTCTATACAAGCCAGCTATTTTTGAAGCCTAATTGCTCCTTGAAGGACAAAGTCCCGTAGTTAATCCTCTGCTCAGTGTCTTTGCAGGCAGAGAAGGGAAAAAAGCAAGCGGATGTTGCCTGGCCTTACCACAAAGTAAACCTTTAATAGGCAATTTAGTCCTAATTTAGACATGCAGACCGTAGTTGCTCTTCCTCATTATGATTATGAAAGGCAATAATACAGCCACAGGCAGGAGTGAAGGAAGGAAACGAAGGGCACTGTAACATATAAAATCCGCTAGTTTCTTTACATCCCTGCTGCTTCTGTGATAATTTAGTGGGTGCAGGCTTCAGCGGGTGGGGGTGTGGGGGTGCTGGGAAACCTCATGGCCTATCTGCACACCTTGAGGCTCTGCATTATGCCAGTCCAATTCTGCTTAAAGAGGTAGCAGCATACACAGCAGGCTAAGAACCTAATCACATTGTCATCTCGCAACGTCTAATGAGGAATGGATTTGTGCTCTGGTGTTCATACATCAGTCTTTACCTAGAAACATACAAAGTCTGATGGCAGAAATAAAAAACAAAATGATTCAATGAGTCTGCTTTTCACTTTTGCACATCTTGTACAGGGATAGACTTATGTTTATCCTCAGCCCAACTGCAGATTTAAAGAAAAGGAAAAAATTAATTTTCCAGCAAGTTAAAAAAAAACAAAAAACCAACACATCTAGAAATAATACTCACGTCCTTCTCTAGCGCTGTCCCTTGCAGACACACTGCTCTGTGATTTAGTTATTGGCTGCGTTTACAAATGTTTGACACAGATCAGCCTTGGCTGCACCTTGTACATACAAAGTTGTAGTTTGATCACTGGGGGAGCCTGCATCAGGGACGCTACAGCATCTGGACATCTAGCCACCGTTGGTGGCTATCTTATAGCTGGTCAGTATTTGTGATTTTTACCTTACTACATTGAATAAAAGTTCATCCAAACAGTATCACACTATGTGATGTCCTTTATTGGGCTCTCTTTGTGAGTGCTACCATCCGCAGTGCCTGCCCTTAAGAGGTGACCCTGGATGTTATGACTGAATGATGAACCCCAGAATCCTGCCTGACCGGTGACCAGATGATGATAGTGAATGTAGCCTGATCCGAATATGGAGGAGCTCACACATGCTTGATGCTACAGGAGATTTCCTCAATGCGTACTTAATACGCACTTCTGGTGAGTGCGCATCCTGTTCATTATCTATCACCTCTGGATCACACATTTCCCACCATAAGCAGTGACTCTTCAGGATCTTCACATATTTTTGGATGTTATATTTATTTATATATAATTACCACGCTATTGCATTTGAATAGATGTTTTTGCATATTGCATGCTATACTTGAATACATTTTACAGCACTGCACCTTTATTGTCTACATTTTCTAACAATTGCTCCAACAGTTGATCTATTTTCACCAAGCTGCTTGGCAATTGCCCCGTAGCCCTTTCCAGCCTTGTGGAGGTCCACAATTTTGTCTCTGGTATCTTTTGACAGCTCTTTGGTCTTGCCCATGGTAGTAGTTGGCGTCTGACTGACTGTGGGGTGAACAGGTGTCTTTAAAGAGCTCAGACAGGTGCTACTAAGTTAGATTAATGAGTGGAGTAGAGGTGGACTTTTTAAAGGCACAGTAACAGGTCTTTGAGAGCCAGAATTCTTGCTGTTTCTTAGGTGTTCAAATACTTATGTTCAGCAGTGCAAGTCAAATAAATTCTTTAAAAATCATACAATGTGATTTCCTGATTTTCTTTTTAAATTCTGTCTCTCAGAGTGGGAATGCACCTACAATGTGAATTTCAGACCCCTCCATGATTTCTAAGTGGAAGAGCTTGCAAAATCGCAGGGTGTTCAAATACTTCTGTTCCTCACTGTATATAAAGCCAAAAAAGCCATGACCAAAAATATTGGCACCCTTGCATTTCTGTCAGGTAATGCTCCACTTCGCCCAGAAATTTGTTTCAATTACAAATATTTAGGCATTGTCATGTTTATGTCTTTTGTTTGTATTGGTATGACACTAAAAAGTGGAGAAACAAAAAGCCAAATCTGACACGCAAGTCCACTTAAACCCAAAAATGAACTGGACAAAATTATTGGCACTTCACAAAATTGTAAGATATAATTGTGACGGACGCGGCGTCAGACCCCCAGCCCTTCTCACCGACTCTTAACCGAAGGACTAGCCAATCTAAAACCGCGCTGTCACGTGCGTAACAATGCCACGCTCAGCTGCACCCCGCACAAATATTTTCCAGCTAATGGACCACAATCTATGTAACGCAGCCTGAGAGCAATTGTTACTGGGTCAGGTTAATTACGCAATTAACCCTTCACACTGCCACCACCACCTTTTTATACAGAGACGGAGGAAACTCACCAATCTTAGCAGTAACACTATAAGGTTTGAATAAGCGTCTGTATACATACTGTCACCGCAGGCAGATGTATGCAGAAGTTTAAAACACACAGTAGCTCTCTTCAGAGACAGGGATTCTCCGTTTGTATTAAAGAGCTTTAGAAACAGTTCAACACTTTTCATATAATAGGATTTATTACTAAAAGGGTCAAAATGGTGCAATTAAAATATTTACAGACAAAGATGTAGCCTATATATATATATATATATATATATATATATATATATATATATAAATACAGAGAGCAATAACACTGCAGACAGAAAACAGAAAGAAGTTTAGAGAGGTAGAATACTTGCCAGAGTACTTGGATTAAGCAGATTCAAGGGTCCTGAGCAAAAGGGTGCCTTTTCTACCAAAGTTGGTTCCTGATGTTAAAAGGGAGAATCTCTTCATCTTTTCTCTCTCAAGCCTGACAGCCTATTTTCTAGTCCACCAGCAGGGTGTCTCCTTAAAGCAGAGAAACAATCGCCTCATTTGGGGAGGGTGTTTAGGCGGGGAACTCAGGCTATGACCAAATCCCACGCAGTTTATATCATGGTCATTAACCTTCCATAGGTGCATGCAGAAGCCTATCCACTGGCAGGATAATATGCAGAACGATATTCTGAACGTCCAGACATCACATATGACATATCTGGCTGGGGCGCTTTCTGCTCTCGGGTAGACGTAATCTAGGGGTGTAAGGTATCAGGTGACTTGTATTAAAATGACCTCTCTGAATATATGTCTTGTTTTATTGTATGTATTACCTACGAGAAATTACGAAATTGTATGAAAAAGCGTTTTCACATGGGATATGTGTTTTACTGCTATCCCGGAATGCTTTTGAAGTCCAGTGACTGATGGGTTTATAGTTTTACGATCATCTTCAGAGCAAGAGTGGGACAGACACCCTGGCATCAGCTAATTGGGTTTACAACCATCAAGGGTATCCAGCTGTGCCCTGTGCACTCCTGAACTCAGCCACACCAGACCACATGTCACTCAACAGAAAGGAAAGGGGGGGGGCTGATTTGGAGTGAGATGACCCAAGATAAAGGATCATTAGCAAAATGGATGTTCGCATCCATATTTGTACGTACAATTGCTACAATAATTGCATTTCAATTTGTAATAGAATTCAACTGTATCAATTAACAGGTGCTGACAATATAGAAATAACACTGGCAACCAGATAAAATGGTGAAAAATTTACCTGTTGTTTTTTTTTATAATTCAAATATTTATTAATTTTCCATTTCAATTACATTTCATCATCACAATATAAATATATATATATATATAAAATATATTCTATAATATTATATTAACCAACATTTCTACTTTATATACTCTATGCAACCTTTTCCCCCCTTCTCCACCCCCCACCCTATGTCCCCTCTGCCTATTCTATCTTTTCTCTACGTCTTCTTATATCAGCAAGTGGAATTTTTCTGTTGTTATCTTTATTCTTTCCTACACCTCATATATAATCTGGCTTTTTCCCAGTTCTCCCATTTCCCATGATAAACCTCCAGCTTATCTTCTTGGGTATGGCACAGCCTTTCCATCTTTTTAATCTGCTCAACTCTTTCAATCCAGTCCTCTTCCTTTGGTGCCTCTATTTGCCTCCAGAACTTGGGTATCAGGGCTTTTGCAGCATTTATATAGTTCCATATCCCTGATTTTTTATATTTATTTACCGTTATATCCGTGATGTGCAAAATACATACTTCTGGATCTAGATTTATATCTATTTCTGTCAATTTTCTTATTAAGTGGATTATTGTTGTCCAGAATATCTGGATTTTTGGGCATCCCCACCATATATGGTATATTGTGCCTATTTCTCCACATCCCCTCCAACACAGCGGTGTACTCTCTCCACACATCTTATTTTCTACTACTGGTGAAATGTGCCATCTTGTCAAACACTTATAGTTCATTTCTACTTCTCTCATAGAGACATTTTCGTGAGTTAATCTATACATTCTCCTCTGCTTTTCCTCATCTATCACAACTCCCATATCCATTTCCCATTTTGTTAAATATGTTGGTTTCGTGTTTGTGTCTAGTTCAGTGAGTATTTTATAAATTCTAGCAATCCCGTGTTTCCCATCACCTTGTGTTCCCAATGTCTTTTCAAACAAGTTCCAATTGTCTCTTGTCCTTAAAGGTCTTGGCAAACTTCCGACAAAACACCTCAATTGGAAATACCGCCATTCGTCTAATTTAGTGAAAATCTCTCCCTCTTTTTTTTTCAATTCGCCATATGCTCCTATTTCATCTCCCACCAAGATGTCTCCTAATTGCACCTTATCTTTTTTAAACCACTTCCCTCCTATTTCTTCTCTACCTGGGGGGAAAAACTCTGTATTTTTTAGTGGAATCAGTGTAGAATTAAAAGTCCATTTCATACTTCTGTGTAAGTTATCCCAAATCTTTAAAACATTCAAAGTGTATGTATTTACATTGTCATTTAAACCCCTATACTGTGTTGGTACCCATATCATTCTTCCCAAGTCTGTTCCGCTGAGTTCATTCTCTATTCTCACCCAGCTTTTTTTATTATTAAATATCCAATCTATGGTTCTTGCCAGTATTACCGCTTTGTAATATCTTTTAAAGTCTGGGAGCCCTAAACCCCCTCTTTCTTTCCTCCTACTTAGCAGTTCGTATGACAGTCTTGGTTTTTTATTCCTCCATATGTATCTTGTTATCAATTTCTTAATTATTTTAAAGAAAATCTCTGGGAGTTTAATTGGGATCATTTGATATCTATATATGATTTTTGGTACTATTACCATTTTTACCAGATTAATACGGCCCATCCATGTCGGGGTTCCTCCCTCCAATCTTTTTAATTCATCTCTAATCTCATTTATCAGTGTAATATAGTTTAGTTTATATAGATGTTTATGTGAGGCTGTGAGTTTTACTCCTAGATATTTTATATCTCTATCTTTCCATTTAAAGGGAAATTCTTTTTGTATCCTTTCTTTTTCGTTTTTTAAGATGTTTATATTTAGAATCTCCGTTTTTGTTGGATTTATCTTTAAATTTGATAGTTCTCCGTACTCCTTTAGTGACTTCATTAAGTTTGGAAGTGTTATCCTGGGGTTTCCTACATAGAACAACAAGTCGTCTGCAAAAGCAGCAACTTTATGTTCCGTATCTCCTATTCGGATTCCCTTTACGTCTCTATTCAGTCTTATTGTTGATAGTAGAGGTTCTAGAGATATAACATACAGCAATGGGGATAATGGGCATCCCTGTCTTGTTCCGTTTGACATCTCAATGGGTTCTGACCTCTCCCCATTTACCCCAATGACCACCGAGGGGTATCTGTACAGCTTTCCTATCCATTCTCTCATCCTAGGCCCGATTCCCAAAGCTTCCAGAGTGTCCATCATGAATCTCCAATTTACCCTATCAAACACTTTTTCAGCATCTATAGACAGTAGTACCGCCGGTTCTTTTCCCTTTTTACTCTTTTGGATTAGCATCAATGATCGTACCCCATTATCTTTTCCTTCCCTCCCTGGAACAAAGCCCACCTGATCCTCATGTATCCATCCAGGCATTAGCTCTTTCAATCTGTTTGCTAGGACCTTTGCGTACAACTTAGTGTCTGTGTTCAGTAGTGAAATAGGTCTATAGCTAGAACACTGAGAGGGATCTTTTCCCTCTTTCTGAATGAGCACGAGTTGGGCTTGTAATGATTCTCTTCTTACTTCCATCTCTCCACCTAGTGCATTCATGTAGTTTTTGAGTTTTGGTACTAAGATTTCACTGAATTTTTTATAGTATCTCACTGTATAACCATCTGGGCCTGGGCTTTTCCCCGACACTGTCCCCTTTAATGCTAGTTTTATTTCTTCCTGTGAGATATCTGCGTCTAGGGAGTTTAGTTGGTCCTCATTTAATTTTAATAACCTAGCCATTTCCAAATATTTCTTTCTTTTCTGGTTTTTCTCACTGTCTATAGTTTCTGAACTTTCCGAGGGGCTTATATTGTACAGTTTCCTGTAATATTCTATGAAGGCTTTGGTGATATCTTTATTTGAGTGTTTCATGTTTCCTTTAGCATCTTTTATTTTTTCTATATAATTTCTATTTTTCTTTTTCCTCAGGGCTCTCATCAGATACTTTCCAGGTCTTTCTCCCCATCTATATCTCTCACTTAGAACTCTATTATATACTTTTCTCCTCTCCTCTTCTATCATTTCTTTCAGTTCTTCCTTCTGTTTTTTTAACTTCAGCTCTATTTCTTTTGTTATTCTATTCTTATGTATTTGTTCTAATTTATCTATTTCTTCTAAGAGCTCATTCATTTTCTCCCTTCTTTCTTTTTTCTTTCTAGCCCCAATCGCCATTAATATTCCTCTTATATAAGCTTTGTGAGCCTCCCACACTGTGGCTGTTGACACCTCCCCTGTCTCATTCTCCTTAAAAAAGCGTTCGATCTCCTCCCCTATTTTCTGAGCTATTTCCCTTTCCACTAAAAGTGTCTCATTCAATTTCCATCCCAGCCCTCCGCTTTTCCTTCTCCCCCATTCCATTTTCATAGTAACTGGAGCGTGGTCTGATAAAGTTATTGTCTCTATATCTACCTGGGTCAGATGGTCGATTAATTGATGTTCTATTAATATATAATCTAATCTTGAATATCTCTTGTGCATATTTGAGAAAAAAGTATAATCTCTATCTTGCGTGTGTGTAATTCTCCAGGCATCTATCAGTTGACTTATGTGTAATTCTTTTTTCAATAATTTCAGGGCCTTACTTCCTTCTGTCTTTATATGGGAGGTGGCATCCCTTTGTGGGTCCATACAGAAGTTAAAATCCCCTGCCAGGATCAAACGTCCTTTTTTAAAGTCCATCAACTTCCTCAACACCTTTTTCAGATACTCCTCCGGTTTTTTATTAGGGCAGTAGATGTTGGCCAGTGTACACTCGATCTCCTGTAACTTGCCCCTTAAGAACAAAAATCTCCCATCTGGGTCTGTTTTTCTATCTTCCAACTCAAACCTAACGTTCTTTGCCAGGCCTATTGCTACCCCTTTTGCTCTTTTAACCGGGGAATCTGCATAGTACCATGTTGGGTATTTTTTAGACCTCAGTCTAACATTTGAGCTTATCTCAAGATGTGTCTCCTGTAAAAATATCACTGAGGCTTCTCTATGATGTAATTCTTTAAATAATCTATATCTTTTCCCGGGACAGTTCAACCCATTTATGTTATATGTTATAAACTGAGTCTCTTCCATCTTCCTTAAATTTCCTCTTTTCTCCTCCATCTATTTTTTTTATTTCTCTCTCCTTCTCCCTTCTCACTTGTTTTTATATCATCTTTTATTTTGCAGAGAAAACAACCTCCCTCTCCCATTTCCCACCCTGCCAACCTTCCAACCCCCTCCCTCCCCCCTCCCCTCCCCCCTCTTTTTAGGCCTAACATTTGCCTACTAATCATTTATGGATTAAAAAATCCACCTTTGATTTGATCCTTGGGCTAAAACTCCGTCCATGGACGACTTTCCCCTTGACTAACCTCCCCATAACCTCCCAAGCCCCACCTGGATATTATCACTGGCAGAAAAATAGAGAGAGAAGAAAAATGAAAAAAAAACCGAAAAAAATCCATAACGAAGGCAATAGAGTGGGGGTAGGTGGCGAGAGGAGAAGAAAGGGGTTAAAAAAAAAAAAAAAAAAAAAACACCTCTCACCTCCTCCCCCCCTCCCCCCCCCTCCACCCCCTCCCCCCCACAAATTGCCAGTCCTCTTTTCTCTTCGCTCTACTTTCTCATCGTTCTTCTTCCCAGCCAGGGATTTCCATTCTTTGAATTTTTAAACTGTCACAAAAATTTTTCGTATCTTCTGGAAACCTAAGGTATGCTGTAGTCCCGTTTTTCCATCCTATTAGGCATTCGGGAGTCCCCCATCTATATTGCACCTTTTGTTCTTTCAACCTTTTCAATAGGGGTCTCAAAGTTCTCCTTCTCCACAAAGTCTCTGGAGCCAGATCCGCATATATCTGTATGTCTCCTCCTTCATACTTAATTACTGATTTTCCCTTAGTCTTCCTCCAGATTTTTTCTCTGTCCCGAAGTTCATAAAATTTGACAATTATATCTCTCGGCCTTTCTTTCCCCAGGTCTCTCAGGACTTTCCCCTTTCTAAAGATTCCTTCTATTTTAGACCTTTCCATTTCAGAGCTGTCTGTTATAATGTTAAATATTTTGCAAACCACCTCTTGCAAGCTTTCTCCCTTTAGGTTTTCTGAAACTCCACGTATCAAGATGTTTCTTTTCCTGTCTTTATTTTCTTGTATCTCAGCCTTATATAACAGTTTTTCTTGGACTTTCCCTATATTAATTAGTTCTTTTTCAAGTTCAGAGATAGCCTGGGTCTGGCCTTTAACTTTCTCCTCCGTTTCCTCAATTCTCTCCAAGAGATGTCCCAGATCACTGCGAATGTTTACCATTTCTTGTTTTATTGTTTTCTCCAGTTCTTTAAACATTTCTGCCATTTCCTTTTTATTAGGTATTTGTAGGTCTTTTTCCGCCTCTGTATTGCCTGATATTTGCTGGTTACTAGTATCCGGGCCTATTGATACTCTAGGGCTTCTTTCCATACTAAGGTCTGCTTCTCCTTTTTCAGATCTGCTCTGAGGTCTTTCTGGGGTTGCGTTTCCTTGGGATGTATATTTTTTAATTGTGCCAGTCTGGGACCCTTTAAGCCCACTTCCTTTTACATTTTTGTTTTTCATTTTTCTCTGTGGCACTTATCCTTCTTATAGTCCTTTATAAGTTTATGGGTAGGGCGGGATATTATTTCTTAAAACTTTCAAGTCTCTGCTCTGTCCCCCTGCTGGTTTTTCTCCTTCTCTTCTCCTCCTCCTTCCCCCCTCTCCCCCTCCTTCTCCCCGAGCCTCTCCTCTTCTCTCTGCGTGTCTCTTCCACCTTTTATACAGACTCTAGGGGTCCCCCGTTCTTATATACACTTTTTAGAGGTCAGCATGATAGATCTTCAAAAGTGCAATTCATAAGTGTCACTCACCCTCCTCCTATGTCTTCTTCCAGTGAGTGCCTTTTCGGTCGATTCCTCTGAGGGTCTGTTCATGGGGGGGAACTCCCCAGGGTCTCTTCAGACTCCTTGTCCAGGTTTCAATAGTTCTCCTTTCACGTATTTTTAGGCTCCAGGGTTACTAGGGGGATAGGGGGAGAGTGGGAGAGTATGTCGGCCCCCGGCAAACAGGTCAGCGCTGCTCTCTCTCCACAAAACGCCGGCCGGCCGGCTTCCCGGTCTCCCAGAGGTGCTTTGCGGCCGGTCACGTGATCGCGCCGGCCCCTCTCGTCTCCCAGCGTCCAGGGACTCTCTCTTCAACAATCGCCCGCCGCTCCTCTCTTTTCCCTCACCCGCATCAGTCTCTCCTCCGCCGGGAGCCGTCAGACCGGGTAAGTCCCCCACCGCAAGGCTCTAACATGTTCCAGGGGATAAGCTGGGAGGCCTGGGGAGGTCAGACACCGGAGCTCCGTCCACGAGCTCCTACACTGCCGCCATGTTCAGGCTCCGCCCCCCTGGTTGCCCACAGATGATTGCAAAGAGCACCATCACCCGTCAAAAATTTACCTGTTGTGTGTCTCTGTGTGCTACATGCAGAATAAAGAAAGGCAGCAAAGAATTGCATGAGGATTGGAGAGCAAAAATTGTGGAAAATCATGGACAATCTCAAGGTTACATGTTCATCTCTAGTGTTCCTGTGTCCACTGTGCTGTGCACAACATTGTCAAGAAGTTTACAGGCCTTGGCACTGTAGATAATCTCCCTGGCTGTGGACAAAGGGAAAAAAATGATCAAAGATTGCAACGAAGGATTGTTCGAATGGTGGGTAAAGACCCTTGATAAACTTCCAGACAAATTCAAGGTGACCTTCAGGCACAGGGTAGAACTGTGTCAGTTCGCACTATATGTCACCATCTGAATGAAAAGGGATGCTATGGTAGGAGACCCAGGAGGATCCCACTACTGACACAAACATAAAAAAAGACTTACCTGAGGAAGCCAAACTCCTTTTGGGAGAATGTGCTGTGGACGGACGAAACAAAATTGCAGCTTTTTGGTAAAGTCCATCATTCTACTGTTTTCAGAAAAATAAATGAGGCCTTTAAAGCAAATAATACAGTCTCTACAGTCAAACATGGTGGATGTTCACTGCTGTTTTCGGATTGCTTTGCTGCTTTAGGCACTGGATGTCTTGAACGTGTGCATGGCATTATGAAATCTGAATATTGGCAAAGAATTCTGGAGTGCAATGCAGGGCACAGTGTCAGAAAGTTGGGTCTTCATCAGAGGTCATGGGTCTTACAGAAGGACAATGACACAAAGAACATGTCCAAAAGCAGCCAGAAATGGTTTCAGACAAAGAGCTGGATAGTACTGAACTGGCCAACAATGAGTCCAGATCTCAATCCCATAGAGCACCTGTGGAGAGATCTCAAAAAAGCAGTTTGGAAAAGGAACCCTTACAATCTGAGAGACCTGGCGCAGTTGGCGAAAGATGAGCAGTCCAATATTCCAGTAGAGAGGTGTAAGAAACTCATTGATGGTTACAGGAAGTGATTAGTTTCAGTGTTTTTTTCCAAGGGGTGTGCTACCAAATATTAAAGCAGAGCTCCACCCAAAAGGGGAAGTTCTCCCGCTCCCAGTTAAGAATTGGCACCTTTAGTAAGCGGGGGGGAGGAATTTAACAGATACCCGCTCCCACATTCTCTGCGATCACCTAAGCCAAACAATCGGAAGCAGAAGTTGTCCTCCCCCCTCCCTCCTCGTAGTCTTCTGGGACATGTGACAGGTCCCAGAAGACTACAGAACCATTCACAAAGTGCAACACTACTCGCACATGCGCAGTGGGCACCCAGCTGTGAAGCTGCAAGCTGTCACAGCCGGGTGCCCACACTGAAAATGCCAGCTCTAAGGAAACAGAACGGTCAGTCAACCCAGCCAGTGTGAGGACACCATGGGATTAAGGGACAGGTGAGTGTGTTTTTTAAAAGTCAGCAGCTACAGTTTTTGTAGCTGCTGACTTTTTTTTTTTTTTTTAATTTCCACTTGCTTTAAATTGAGGGTGCAAAATATTTGGTCCAGTCCATATTTGGGGTTTTGCCTGGAATGTGTCAGATTAGGCTTTTTGTTTCTCCACTTTTTTGTGTCATTCCAATACAAACAAAAGAAATAAACATGAGAAAGCCTAAACATTTGTAACTGCAACTATTTTCTGGGCAAAGTGGTACATTATCTGACAGAAATGCAGGGGTGCCAATATTTTTGGCCAGGAATGTATACACAAAGAACAGCATAGCTAAATGACTTATGTTTCCTAGAAGAAATAGGATTTCAAGTTCTCCCCTGTGCTGATCTAAAGCCTAGGCATTTAGCCTTGCCATCAGTCAATTTAGCCAAGGTAAACTCTGAAACACCCCCTTAGCAATGATCATAGGACCAAATGCCTAGGCTTGTGAACATGTGATTAAATTTGGAGGGTGCCCCCATTTTTACCACTGAAGGCAGTAAAAATGGCCCTTCCCATTTTTCTTAATTTATCCATTCAAGCATGACTAGATCTGAAAGAATTGCTGTCCTTCTCTAAAATGACATGGAGGTATTTTTATGTAGCTAGCTGAGATTATCACATACAGAAACAATGTCGTGGCTTTATGAACATATTCCTGTCTCTTCCAGGATGATAGTTCCTAATTTAAGCAAAATCAAGCCTAGAGACATGCCTAACATATTGTATAAAGTTGAATGCTGATCGCTTAATGACATTATTGAGTAGAAATAGCCTTCGGTAATTAAAGGGGAGAATTCCAGCTTTTACCAAAATCTTCTCATTTCAAGAAAGGAAAAACTGTAATACAACCCATTTCTCTGATAGAAGAACAGCCATCCACATCCCCATCATGTTTCAGTTCTATTTTCTGACTGTGCACAAAATATCTACAAAAACTGGACAATTGTTTCTTAATTTAGTTTTACAAAACAAATATCTCACAGAAAATTTAATTTTGATCTGGATTTGTAGTCAATCTGAGCAAAATAGCAAACATGTGTCACATCATCTGAAGCATTAGTGGTCAACGTTTTTGATATGGGGGGGGGGATGAAGTACACACACACACTATACAAAAAAGTGGCAACCACCCCAACCTATAACTAGCCTTTACAGTAAGGTGCACATGGAAGGACACACACTATAGCAGTGGATAGATTAAGGGTAGAGTTGCCTGGAACGAGCCCACCCCCTCCCTGAATTTGATGCAGGGTGGCACTGGATGCCTTCAGCTGCCACTGTGCTCTTGCTGGGCATCCCTGTGCCTTTAAGGATGAGTGGGTTGCCTACAGGCAAATCTGCCCTTAATCTATCCACTGCTTTATGTGCTCCAACTTGGAGACTCTGAAAATTATAGTTAGGACTGCAGTACACAGAGAAGTCTTGACGTAGGCACTGCGACTTAAGCATACAGTTGCAAGAAAAAGTATGTGAACCCCTTGGGATTACGTGGAGTTTTGCATGAATTGGGCATAAAATGTGCTCTGAACGTCATCTAAGTCACAACAATAGAAGAACACAGTCTGCTGAACATAATACTACACAAAAATTAGATGTTGCCATGGTTTAATTGCACATAACATGTAAACATTCACAGTGCAGGGAGGAAAAAGTATGTGAAGCCCTAGCTTAATGACTTCTCCCAGAGCTAATTGGAGCCAGGAGTGAGCCAACCTTGACTGCAATCAGTTTGATGATATTGGATGTGTTGCTGACAGCTGTCCTGCCCTTAAAAAACACACACCTGTTTTGGGTTTACTGGTTTCAAGAAGCACTGTCTGATGTGAACCATGCCTTGCAGAAAAGAGCTCTCAGAAGACCTACGATCAAGAATTGTTGACTTGCATGAAGCTGGAAAGGGTTACAAAAGTATCTCCAAAAGCCTTGATGTTCATGTGTCCACGGTAAGACAGACTGTCTACAAATGGAGAAAGTTTAGCACTGTTGCTACTCTCCCTAGGCGGGGTCGTCCTGTAAAAATGACTGCAAGAGCGCAGCGCAGAATGCTGCACGAGGTAAAGAAGAATCCCAGAGTGTCAGCTAAAGACCTACAGAAATCTCTGGCACATGCTAACATTTTTGTTGACACATCTACAATAAGGAAAACATTAAACAAGAATGGAGTACATGGGAGGACACCACGGAGGAAGCCATTGCTGTCCAAAAAGAATATTGCAGCACGTTTGAAGTTTGCAAAAGAGCACCTGGATGTTCCACAGCACTACTGGCAAAATATACTGTGGACAGATGAAACCAAGATTGAGTTGTTTGGGAAGAACACACAACACTATGTGTGGAGAAAAAAAGGCCCAGTACACCAACATCAAAACCTCATCCCCACTGTGAAACATGGCGGAGGGAGCATCATGGTTTGGGGCTGCTTTGCTGCCTCAGGGCCTGGACGGATTGTTGTCATTGATGGGAAAATGAATTCCAGAGTTTATCAAGACATTTTGCAGGAAAACGTACGACCATCTGTCCGCCAACTGAAGCTCCGCAGAGGATGGGTGATGCAACAGGACAATGACCCAAAGCATACAAGTCATTCAACAAAACAATGGCTGCAACAGCACAGAATACGCCTTCTGGAGTGGCCCAGTCAGAGTCCTGACCTCAACCCGATTGAAATGCTGTGGCATGACCTTAAGAGAGTGATTCACACCAGACATCCCAAGAATATTGCTACACTGAAACAGTTTTGTGAAGAGGAGTGGTCCAAAATGACTCCAGATCATTGTGCAGGTCTGATCTGCAACTACAGGAAACGTTTGGTTGAGGTTATTGCTGCCAAAGGAGGGTCAACCAGTTATTAAGTCCAAAGGTTCACATACTTTTTCCTCCCTGCACTGTGAATGTTTACATGTTATGTGCAATTAAACCATGGCAACATCTAATGTTTGTGTAGTATTATGTTCAGCAGACTGTGTTCTTCTATTGTTGTGACTTAGATGTCTTCAGAGCACATTTTATGCCCAATTCATGCAAAACTCCACGTAATCCCAAAGGGTTCACATACTTTTTCTTGCAACTGTATATTTTTGGAAATGTGTGCAAAGAAAACCCTGTGTTTTTAAAGTAAATTGTTAGGGTCAATTTTTTTTTTTTTTTGCAGGCTGGATGGTAGGTGTGCTGGGAAATCTTTGTTTGCAAATCACAGGCTGACCTTAAAATGATCCTATGGCTAGGCTATAGAGCAGTGGTCTCCAAACTGCGGCCCTTGGGGCACTATTCCTCCTACTGACACGAGACACTATACTGCCAACTGACAAAAAAAATGGGGCACCACTTCTCTCATTGACACTAACAATGGGCCACTATTCCTCCCAATGATATAAAGGACAGGGCACTATTTCTCCCCCTGATACCAAATGTGGTGATGTTTGCTCCCATTGATGTCCGGAAAATTTCCACTACATCTGGCCACAGTCCGACCTCACCAAAGTTTGAAGGACAATAAACTGCCCCTTGTTTAGAAAGTTTAGAGATCTCTGCTATAGGGAATCAAAGATTTACACATTCTTAAGCAGTGAATGAACTTTAAAACAAACTGACCTCTGTAGCTGCAGGCACTGTGCTGCAATCCATCCAGAAATTTCACTGCAGAAGCTGAAGGTGTTAGCAGTCTTTCAGCTCATCTCCCCCTGGAAACAGTGACTCAACAGCTCAGTGCCCCCAACTAGAATTGACTCAGCAGTTTAGTTACCTTTGCTCCTTCCTCCCAGCAGTAGTTTGCAGCTCAGCTTATCCTGTTCCTCCTCCCGGAGCTCCTGCTCAGTTTGTACACAAGAGTTTAGATTGCTGGAAGTCTGCGGAGTCACTGATGAAAGGGGGAACAGAACAGTTAAGTCACTACTAGGAGGGGGTGCTAAACAGCTGTATCACTGTCGGGGGAGGGTGAGCTGAGCTTCTGAGTCACTGCTGACCCAGAAAACAGAGGGAACTGAGCTGCTGAGTTATTGCCGGGGGGCAAAGAGAGCTGAGCTACTGAGCCCCTATGGAGGAAAGAAGAAGGGGTAGTTGAACTGCCAGGAAATTGCTGAGGAGGGGGGGGGGGGGTGAGCTGATCTACTGAGTGAGCAACTTGGAAGGCGTAATTGCTTTTGCTGTAAATTTCTGAATTATTTTCTCCCCAATGTGTACAGCTATAAAGTGTCAGCGAGGGCTTAAAGCTGTTAAAGCTCATAAACTTTTTTTTGCGCTGCTTTTATTTGTCAAAGCTCATTAACTGCTTGTTAAGAATATGTAAATACTTGATTGTTCATAGACTGGCCACTTAGATGTTTAGTCAGTGAATCATAAAACTCCTGTAAAAGTGGTGCAGACAAGAAGAATGTAGTAAGCTGAACAGTAGTGTGCAATGACAGACAACTGACTGGTAACATCAAACAGCTGTGGGGAAGTATGGAAGCAGGCTTTGCAGTAAAAAAAAAAAAAAAACCCACAGTCCTTCAAATGCCATAAAGAAAAATGACTCATCAATATCATTAGGTTTATCTCAAAAAACATTTGGCAGCCCTTATCCCAGACCTACTCAGGACGGCCACATACTAATTCGAATAATGGATGAAGACAATTAAATTTAAGTATACTCTGTATTAGAATCAGATGCTTTACTTCTTTGCTGTTCCTGCAATACCCACATTCAACAACTGACCAAACAGTTTAGGAGGCAATTGCAGTCCAACACATTAAAAAAAAAAAACAATTATATATATATATGTGTGTGTGTATATATGAAGATGTATGTATGTATGTATGTGTTTACCTATACACCTATAGTCACCTTCAAAGTAGCCCCCTTGTGAAGTGACTATGCCGCTGCCCAAAACATTCCTGGAATTAATTTTCTGGAACTCTGTAGTATCTGCGGCTGGATATCCAGAATGTCATTAAATCTGTGTCCTTTAAAGGCATTTTTTAATTTTGGAAACAACCAAAAGGGTGCCAAGTCAGAGGAATAAGGTCACGTTTTGGAATGAATTTGTGGGCCAGGAACTCTCAAACACTTAAGGCATCATGTGCAGGAGAATCCACTTGTCAGGCTAGAGTTCCAGTCCACCAAACAAATTCCCATAACCTTTTCAGAATTTCCAAGTAACAATGGAATCAATGTTTGCTGTTGTACCATGTTTTATGAACTCATAGTGAACTTATCCCCTTATGATCAAAAAAACACACCAGCATGGTTTTGAATTGAGAATATGACAAGTGTGCTTTCTTCAAGTGAGGTGAATTCTTTGCTTTCCACTGCATACTCTGGTGTTTTGTTTCCAGATCATACTGAAACACCATGTTTCATCACCAGTAATACCCTATCAAACACCTCTGCATTCTTCAAAACATCTGATGAAAGTTTAAGACAGTGTTCTTCCTTATCTTCTGTCAAGATTAGAGATACCATCTTTGCGAAAATCTTTCTGATTTCCAAATCCTCTTTTAGAATCTGCTGCACTGTTTCCCTGTTCATGTTCAATTCTTCTGCCACCATAGGCGCATGAGAGTTCGCAGTCTGTACACATTTGCATCTGTCCTTTGTGTTTTGGCTGCCCACTTCTTGAGTCATTGTGGACATCCTCTTGCCTCTTGTTAAACGACCTGTGCCATTCAAAACACAATTTTTCCATGGAATGTTCACTATAAGCCTGTTGTAACCGAGATAAAGTTTCACTTGCACATTTGACAATTTTCACATGAAATTTGATGTCAATCCACTGCTCCAGATTCCTGTCACTCATTCTCCACCAACAGCGCAATGCGTTTTTTCTTCTACTACTCCGTAAAGACTGGTATGCGACCCAGGCTACTGCCAGTTAGGATATGCCAGAACTCGGTTAAGTGCAGTGTGACTAACCATAGTGCTATGCCATGGGCATTAAAATTGTCACAGTGTGTGTGTATATATGTGTATATATATATATATATATATATATATATATATATATATATACACACACATACATACACACACATACATATAGTGGGTAAAATAAGTATTTAATACATCACCATTTTTTCAAGTAATTATATTTCTGAAGGTGCTGTTAACATGAAATGTTCACCACATATTGGCAACAACCCATGTGTTCCATACATACAAAGAAACCAAAATAAATCAGTTCAGAAATTAAGTTATGTGTAATAAAATCGAATGACACAGGGAAAAAGTATTGAACACACGAAGAAAGGGAGGTGCAAAAAGGCATGGAAAACAAAGACACAGCTGAAATATATCAGTAATTAGAAAGAAATCCAGACCCTTGTCAGTGCAACTTAATATTAGCTGGTTCAGTGTCAACTGATGGCCTTTAAAAAGGTGTCTCATTACCAAGGCGTCACACAATAAACATCTCATGATGAGTAAAGGAAAGAGCTTTCTCAAGACCTTTGCAAACTTATTGTTGCAAAACATACTGATCGCATTGGTTACAGAAGGATTCGTAAACTTCTGAAAGTTCAAATGAGCATTGTTGGAAAGTGGAAAGAACATCATTTCACCATATATCGACCACAACCAAGTGCTCCTCACAAGATTTCTGACAGAGGAGTGAAGAGAATTATCATAAGAGTTGTCCAAGAGCCAAAGACCACTTGTGGAGAGTTTCAGAAAGACCTGGAATTAGTACGTATATTTGTTTAAAAGAAAACATTAAGTTATGCACTCAACCGCCATTGCCTGTATGCACGCTCACCAAGCAAGACTTTATTGCTGAAGAAAAAGCATGTTGAAGCTTGTTTAATATTTGCTGCACTACATCTAGACAAGCCTGTGAAAAACTGGGAGAATATAGTCTGGTCAGATGAGGCCAAAATTGAACTCTTTGGATGCCATAATACACACCATGTTTGGAGGTCAAATGGCACTGCACATCACCCCAAAAGACACCATACCAACAGTGAAGATTCGAGATGGGAACATCATGGTGTAGGTCTGTTTTTCAGCATACGGTACTGGTAAACTTCATATCACTGAAGAAAGGATGAATGGAAAAATGTAAAAGACATTCTTGATAAAAATCTGCTGCCATGTACCAGGATGATGAAGATGAAATGAGGGTGGACATTTCTGCAAGACAATGATCCCAAACACAAAGCCAAAGAAACTCTCAATTGGTTTCAAAGACAGAAGATAAAGCTGCTAGAATGGTCCAGCCAATCACCTGACTTGAATCCAATAGAAAATCTTTGGAAAGAACTAAAGATCAGAGTTCATAGAAGAGGCCCATGGAAACTTCAAGATTTGAAGACTGTTTGTATGAAAGAATGGGCCAAAATCACACCTCAGCAATGCATGCAACTAGTTTCTCCATACAGGAGGTATCTTGAAGCTGTCATTACCAACATAGGATTCTGAACAAAGTATTAGATAAATTTCAGTTAGCATGTTCAATACTTTTTCCCTTTGCCATTCCATTTTATTACACAACTTAATTTCTGAATTTATTTGTTTTGGTTACTTTGCATGTATGGATTGCATGGGTTGTTACCGACATGTGGTGAAATTTAAGGTCAATAGCACCTTTAGAAATACATTCACTGAGAAATTTGGTGACGTGTGAATACTTATTTTACCCGCTGTATATGCAGAGGTAGGCAGTATAAGCACTCCATTTGAAGATAAAAGCTTTGGTGTTAAACACAAAATGAATAATAAAACAGGTATAGGAAGTACCTAAATTTCACGGTTTCAGCAAGCCACAGTCTCCATTACTCAAGGCCTTTAGACCAGTCACTCAAGGACTTTAGACCTGTCACTTACTAGTGACCCTGGCATTTAAGTGATGCAGAGTTCAGGTGTCAGTAAGCGTGGGGAATTTTTGAGAATAGTTATGGTTAGGCAGGAATACCACTTTAAGAACAAATGAAAGACCATGTCAACTACATAGGGAGTGCATTGTTTAGAAATAAGTCAGTAGACTAATCTATATCCACTGTGACAAGCATGGCAGAATGAGGCATTTGTAAAATACTTTGTTTGGGGAGGAAGGTTTAAGTGGGTAGGAGAGAAGTGGGATGAGGGGGAGGTGGGTGGGAGTTGCTGTAACCTGGGGGGTTAGATGAGTGACAAGGAGGTGTAGTGATTAGGAAGGGATGGAGGGAGGTGCTATACTTGGAAAAGAGCAGGTGAGGTTTTATGAGAGGGAGGGTGAAGCAGTGGGTGAGGCACTATGGGGGGTAGGCGAGGAGGTATGGGTGGTAGGCGTGGAAGTATGAGGGGTAGGTGAAACGGTATAGGGGGTAGGTGAGGTGGTATGGGGGTAGGTGCCACTAGTCAGCCTGGAAGATCTGTGCAGGGTCTGCCCTGTGTCCCAGTTTCCTTCTTACAGAGATGTCGGGGTAGGTCTGGAGGAAGAATTTCTGTCCTTGCCCTCCACCTTCTCTGAATGACAGGGCCTGGTGGCGGTTCAAGCATGAGATTAATTACTAGGACCGCCAATGTCCTAGCAACCAATCACCTGCTTGCCCCGCCCCAGGCCTTGAGATTCACAGAAGGATGAGGGCAAGAATGTAGGAGTGGGAAGTCTGGGGACTAATGGTGCTGAGGGTGACTGCTGCTGCTGCTCAGCCTAAATTATCCATAGATCTGATTGCTGTTGCTGAGGCTGAGGCTGAGTGGCGTGGCTCCATGCGGCAACAGGTAGTAACTGGTCATTTGGGCAAGGTGACCTGGGGGGTTCAGAACCCCCTAATCTACATCCCTGCAAACATCAAAACCCCGTGGTTGTCTAAACACTTCCCTTCCCATTTGCCAATCAAAATACCTGCCCTTTCTGTATATTTGTTTACAGGGCAGCTACTCCCACTGAAAGTGTGATGTCAATTTCCAAATAGAAATAATGGGTTCTTTTTATCCCTTCAACCATGATGTATTTGTCCATGCAGCAAAACTGTCAACTGCAAAGAGGACCTAGCCTCAGATATATTTTTTTTGTAGTTGAGGACATGCAGGCTACACAATGTTTCAGTGTAACTTCCAGGTATTTATTACCTTCTACAGAGATCACGGTACTTCTCCTTACAATTTTCTACATCTGCTTTCCTATCCAAAATGATATCAGCAGGCATCAAGAATCATCCAGGGCCAACATCTACTTCCTGGACTGAGATGCCTGCTCGGAGATGACACATTTATGTATCCTGTGCCTGTAAAGGTCTTACACAGATCAACCCCTGCTGTAGCCTCTTCTCCCGCCTGCAACAGAACATCATCTCAGTCTGAGCAAAGTCACTACCTGGACTCTAAGAATTGTTAATTAAAAATAAAAATGCTACTTTTATAGCATAGTTAAGGTTCATTTACAGTTGTGGTTGTGAGGTGGTAAAAACAGGTGGCTAAGACATGTTTTATTGCCCTCTCCAATCGTGCACCTTAAGTCACAAAGAAAGTGGGCAGGGGTTTACAAATGCCATGGCTGTTATGCTTTACAGCAAGCAACACACTATGTTGCAATTATTGGATACTACCACCCATGGAACAAAATCCATTATTTGATTAGAGCCACGCTGCAGTCATAGCCTACCTTTTACAAGGTTAAATTAAACAGTGAGGAGGCAATATATTGCCTCCTCACCACCTGTTAAACACCTCTAAAAAGTGATCCAACCATGGATTACTTTTCAGAGCCATGGCAGCGACAGCCATATGTGTAAACATTGCTGTTGAATATTGGGCATATGTCTGGATTCTTTTCCTGCAAATTTGTTATGGTACTGAAAGGTCCACTTTAAGTTTACATTTGAGTATAGGCCTACTTTATTGACCCAGTCCTTTGCTGTAAGGAAACCTTCTGGAATCAGACTTTTTGATTGAGCAGGATGGAAACTGCATAAAAATGGGGGAGTGATGGATAAATGGGAACAGATAAAACTTTCTGGACCTTGTAAACTGTTTTACAGAAGCATGAGCTTTGGATAAAGAAGAAACGCCCAAACAATAAAAACACGATAACGGCTGCCACAGTGCGATACAAACATCTCCTTGAAGATCCTTTACAAGAACGCCAAAAAGAGCTTTAACAGCAGAGTGGTTCCTGAAGTTTCCTCTCCAATTCCTGATATTTTATTAAATGCCAAGTTTTGATCGTAGCTTGGAAAGGGTTTCTTTGCTTTAAACATATCCAACAATCACACATAGAAATACCTGTGGCAAAGATACTGATCTGTGGTAAATGGAACTCTGTAGGCTATTCTTTTTTTTTTATTATTATTATTGTATCTTTATTCATTTTTATTATACAAAACCATTTTAAACCAAAATCCATTTTTAATTACACTCTCCATCTCGATATTCACCCCCCCTGCCCTCCTCCCTTTGCTTTCTTACTCTTTCCATTTACTTCTTGTTCTTCATTTGTTAATGTATTTTACAGTTTCCCCTCCTTATCTTTTCCCTCATTCTTTCCTTTCATTTCCAAATGCTTTTTTTTTTTTATTATCTTTCTTCCCCTATACTCCAACCACTTTTAGAAACCTTTTTGATTTTTTGAAATTATACCATCCCTCCCAGGCCTTCTTAAATATTTCCACTTTATTCTCATCTATATGATATAATTCTTCCATTCTATGTACATACTCCACTCTATCTATCCAATCCTTTATTTTTGGAGGCCCTGATGTTTGCCAAAATTTAGGGATAAGGCTTTTGGCTGCATTTAAAAGATGGAACAATATCTTATTTTTATAGTGCTTCACTGAAAACTCTGATTTATAAAATAGACAAACCCACAAGTCTATCGATACATTAATCTTCTGGATCTCTTGTATATGTTGTATTATCTCCTTCCAAAACTCCTGTACTTTTTGACAGTACCACCAGACATGTATGTGCCATTGTACTTTTATTCCCACATCCCCTCCAACACTGGGGTGAAACCTCTGGCCTTAGTTTATGCATCACATTGGGTGTAATATACCATCTTACTAGACATTTATAATTAATTTCCACTATATCCACCGCCCCATGTATTAATCTAAACATTTTATTTTTTTGTTGCTCATTCAATATTGTTCCAAGCTCCATTTCCCACTTTTCTAAAAATTCTGGGGATACCAATCCCTCTTTTTCAGTATTTTATATATCCTTGAAGTAGTATATTTCTGTATTCTATTTGTACTCAGCAATTGCTCTAAAGGATACATTTCTTCCTCATTCCTTAGTGGTTGTGGGAACTTTGCAACAAAATGTCTTATTTGGCCATAGCACCACTCAGTGTAGAAAATATTTCCTTCTTATTCTTCAAATCGTGTAAAGGACAAAAAAACCTCCTCATCCATAATATCTTTTAAAAGGTGCGTTTTTATCAATTATCCATTTCCCTGAAATATTGTCATTCCCGGGCAGGAAAAACCTAGTTACCTTCAATGGTATTGACAGTGAATTAAACTTCCAGTCCTTCTGCTTGTGTATTTCAGCTCAAACCCTAAATACATTCTGTGTCATAGTGCTTGTGTCCTCATCCCGAATACGAACTTCCTGTGGTATCCAAATAAACTTTTCTAGTGGTGCCTTGCTAAGTGAACTCTCCATTTTTACCCAACATCTCCCCTGTGCATTATATATCAAATCTAAAATTTGTGATAGGAGTACCGAATTATAATATCTCCTAAAATCTGGCATATTTAATCCCCATTTTTTTTATTACTGCATAGGCCTTCTTATTTGAGTCTAGGTTTTTTTATTCGTCCACACATATCTAAGTGTAATTTTTTTTCAATAAACCTAAAAAAAAGAACCCGAAGAGGTATTGGAAACATGTTAAATTTGTATAAAACGTTTGGTACTATGATCATCTTTATTATATTTATCCAACCTATCCAAGACAGCTTTCCCGTTGAGGTTTTCCTCAGATCATCCTTTATCTCATTAATTAATGAGAAATAATTTGCCAGATATAAATTTTTATAGGCGATGTTAATTTTATTCCCAAATATTTTAACTTTTTTCTCTCCATTTAAAGGGGAATTTGTTTTGTAAGATTTGTTTCTCAGCCCTTGAAACATTTATATTTAAGATCTCACTTTCAAGGGATTAATTTTCAAATTAGATAGCTCTCCATATTCTTTCAATTTTCTCATTAAGTTTGGTAGTGTTAGTCTGGGGTTTGCAATATAGAACAGCATATCATCTGCATATGCTGCCACTTTATGTTCAATGTCCCCTATCCACATTCCCATGACATCTACACTATTTCTAACAGTTGCTAATAGCGGTTCCAAGGTAATAACGAACAACAGTGGGGACAGGGGGCATCCCTGTCTGGTTCCCTTATACATCTCAAAGAAATCTGGTAAAGAGCAGCTTACCTTCACTGCATAGGGGTTCCTATATAACTCTTTTATCCACTGCATCATTCTAGGCCCACTTCCGAATATTCTCAGCGTGTAGATCATAAATCCCTAATCTACTCTATCAAAGGCCTTCTCAGCATCAACTGACAGGATAATTCCTGGTACCTCCCCTCTTTCATTCTTTTGCAGGATAAGCAATGTTCTTAGACCATTATCCTTTCCCTCTCTGCCCAGGATAAATCCCACTTTGTCTAAGTGTATCCAGTCAGACATCAACTCTTTCAACCTGTTAGCTAGTACCTTCACATACAGTTTTGTATCTGTATTCAACAAAGATATAGGCCTATAACTGGCACACTGAGACCAATCTTTCTCTTCCTTAGGTATTACTGTGATATATGCCTGTAGCGATTCCGCTCTCATCTTTTCCTCCTCTCCCAGTGCGTTCATGTATTTACATAGTTTAGGGACTAGAAATTCTTAAAATTTCTTAGAATATCCCACGGTATTCCATCAGGTTCACGACTCTTTCCTATTGCTGTACCCTTTAATGATAAGTTGACTTCTTCTATTGATATTGAACTATCTAAGGCTGTTACTCTAGTTTTTTCCAATCTAGGTAGACCGGCCTCGCTCAGGTAAATCTGCTTCTTCCTCCTCTCATCTTCTGATTCCTTCTGGTTCTTACCTTCTGCTCCATATCGGCCGCAATAGTATGGAATGTATTAGCGATATCAATGGTTGAATAGACACTTTCACCTTTTTCATTTTTTATTTTATCTATAAAGTTCCTTGATTTCTTTTCTTTCAACTTCTTCATTAAGTATTTCCCTGGCTTATTCCCCCACCAATATCTTTCCTTCAAAACCCCATTAAAAATCTTCCTTGTTTCTTGTTCCATAAAATCTTTTAACTCCTCTCTTTTTAATATTTATTATCTCTTGTTGTACATCTATAGTAATTTTTTTATGTAATTGTTCCAGCCGTTCTTTCGTTATCTCTGCCCCTATTGCAATTAATATCCCCCTGATATAGGCTTTATGTGCTTCCCAAACTGTGGCAATAGAAACCTCTTCGGACTCATTTAATTCAAAGTATCGATCAATTTCCTGCTTTACTCTTGTTTCCTCTTCTGGTTTTTGTAAAATGGTCTCATTTAGTCGCCATATATTTATTTTATTCTGTTCCCTTCCAAACTGTAGTCTCATTGTGACAGGGGCATGGTCCGATATAGATGTTACTTCTATATTAGTTTTCACCAAGGACTCCAGGAGTCTATGTTCAATCAGCTTATAATCCAGTCTTGAATATCCCCTGTGCACCGCAGAGAAGAAGGTATGGTCCCTTTCCTTTGGGTGTTCAACCCCCCAAGCATTTATCAGCTGACATTGATATCTTTTTTTTTTATATTCTTTAAACTCCTATCTCCCTCTCTCCGTGTGCACGATGAGGCATCCATCTCTGGATCCATGCAGAAATTAAAATCATCTGCCACAATCATACTACCCCTTTTAAAGTCTAAGTTTTGCTAATATTCCATCCAAATATATTTATTGGGTTTTTATTAGGGCAATAAATATTTACTAGTGTACACACTCTTCCCTGCAAGTTTCCTCCTAAAAACAAGTGTCGACTGTCTGGATCTACCAGCTTTTCATCCAAAATGAATTTTATATTTTTTCCAAACCCTATCGCTACTCCCTTTGCCCGTCTTATTGGAAAGTCCACATTGTACCAAGTTGGTAAGAATCTAGAATATAGCTTAATATTTGAATCCTAAGATATATGTGTTTCCTGAAGAAACACCACTTCAATAGATCGTTGTTGTATTTCCCTTAAAACCTTGTGTCTTTTTGTTGTTGTATTTAATCCTTTTACGTTACAAGTCATAAAGTTAATCATATTCCTTCCTCCCATTTAACGGTTTTCCTCTATATATCCTTTGTAGGGGTGGATGTAAACAAACTTTTGCAACCAGAAGATCCTCCCGTTTTTTCCCTGCTTCCCTCCCCTCCAACCAAAATCCCCCTAGACCTCTTTTTACTCCTTGCCTCAACTGCAACCCACCATCGCAGTTGATTCCTTCCTCTGGGTGTCAAGGTCCTACCTTTTCCCTGAGGTTATGTTACTCCATGTGCTGGCGTCCATCTTGGATTCTGCTGTGCATGATGGGAATCCTTTTATGCCTTCAGGTTTCTGTGGTCCATCCCCCAGAGGGGTGTGGCTGATGACATATAAGCCTGTGGCCCGCACATGCTCTTTGCACTTGTGTCTTGTGTCTTTGTGTTACTATTACTCTGTTCTGACTCTCGTGACTCTCCTGGTATTCTGATTCGGCTTGTGACTTGACTATTCTTTGTATTCTCCTTTGATCTGACCCTCTGTTGCTGAACCCGGCTTGTGACCTGTGATTCTCGTCTGCTGTCCTGTACTGTTTTGTCCTGTTGTTGTTGACCCCGGCTTGTCTGACTACTCTTTTGTCTCTTCCACCAGCTACACGCCATTGGCGGCGGCCATTACCGCAGCTGAGGTGTCTCGGGGGCCGCGACCTGGTTCCTGACTGCGTCAAGTCCATCCCCACCATCAGGGGCCCTGGTGAAGGGCAGCCTGGGACTTAGACTCCACGCCCTGAGGGACTTCGGTCTGTGGGTGGTGGTTGTCATCAGCCAGTGCGTTACATTGTTAGGCCTGCCTGTCCGTTCCTCAGCTCCTGCCCTGACATTACACAAGTGCCAAACTCTGCTTGCACGCACTGCACCTTGCTCCTGGTGCTATTAGGACGGTAGTCGCTCCGGTGGTCTCTCCTGCTGCTTCTCCGCCTATTGCGTCCACCACCTCGACGGCTGCATCAGCGGCGCCCAGAGGTATGACTGGTTCTGCCCCTCTTCCACAGCGCTTTGGGGGTGAGCCGAGTCAGTGTCGTGGGTTCCTCAACCAGGTGGGTATTTATTTTGAATTAATACCCCACGCCTTTCCGTCTGAGAGGTCAAAGGTGGGGTTCCTAATTTCACTACTCTCAGACAAGGCCTTGGCCTGGGCAAATCCCTTATGGGAGAGGAACGACCCGGTGATTCAAGATTTTTCCGGTTTTGTCGATGCCTTCCGTAGGGTATTCGAAGTACCGGCTCGTTCCGCTTCGGCGGCCAAGCTGCTCATGACCATGCATCAGGGTTCACGGACCGTGGCCGAGTACGCTATAGAGTTTCGTACCCTGGCGGCAGAGGTCGGTTGGAACAATGAGGCTCTGGTGGCTGCGTTTTCCCATGGCCTTTCTGATACATTGAAGGACGAGATTGCAGCTAAGGAACTGCCTGTGGTGTTGGAGGAGCTCATCTCTTTCCTGATCCTGATTGACACCAGGCTCAGGGAGATGCCTTCACTCAAGGAACGCCTGCGGAGGCCTTCCAATCGACTGGCACCTGCGTTTTCTGTCCCACCCGTTCCTCCCTCTCCTCCCACGCCTCCTGGGGATAGCTTGTCTGGTGGGGAACCCATGCAGCTGGGGTTTGCTCGCCTTTCCGAGGGGGAGCGGGCCGCTCGGCGTCGGGAGGGTCGCTGCCTGTACTGTGGCCTCGGTGGGCACTTTCGGCAGTCTTGTCCGGTCCGTCCGGGAAACGCTCGCACCTGAGATCATGTCGGGGACAGATCTTGGGTGGAGTTTCCTCGTCCCCGGCGTTCCGCAAGGATAAGCCACTGATCACTGTGGTCCTTTCTTGGACGGGGGGCTCGGTGACGGCCCAGGCGTTGGTAGACTCTGGGGCCGGTGGGTTGTTCTTGGACAGCTCGTTTGCTGCACAGCACTCCATTCCCCTGCAGGCTCGTGCTGCCCCATTGGTTCTCGAAGCAATAGATGGCAGGCCCCTGCAACCGCCGCAGGTTACCCACGAGACTCTGCCAGTAGAGGTAGCCATTGGGGCTGTTCACAGGGAGTTGGCCTGTTTTCAGGTGATTTCTTCCCCACACTATTCGGTGGTTTTGGGGTATCCCTGGCTCCAGAGGCACAATCCAACCTTCAATTGGCAAACAGCCGAGATTCTCTCATGGTCTCCACAGTGTGGGGCCGGGTGCATCCGGGGGCCGGTTAAGGTATTGTGTGCCTCCTCGGACTCTGCGTTGCCCACCGACTATGGGGAGTACCGGGACGTGTTTCATAAGGTACGCGCTGGTACCTTACCACCGCATCGTCCTTACGACTGCGCCATATCCTTGCAACCCGGGGCCACTCCTCCACGTGGCAGGGTGTACCCTCTCTCGGTTGCGGAGAATAAGGCCATGGAGGAGTACGTTGTGGATGCGCTTTCCCGGGGGCACATTCGTAAGTCTACTTCCCCAGCAGGAGCGGGTTTTTTTTTCGTAAAGAAGAAAGGTGGGGAATTGAGGCCCTGCATCGATTATAGGGGTCTCAATCGGATTACCATTAAAAATGCATATCCAATTCCTTTGATTTCTGAGTTGTTCGACCGCCTTAAGGGAGCAACAGTCTTTACCAAACTCGACCTTAGGGCGGCGTACAACCTCGTACGGATCAGACAGGGGGATGAGTGGAAGACCGCGTTTAACACCAGAACTGGGCACTACGAATACCTGGTGATGCCCTTCGGATTGTGTAACGCGCCCGCGGTTTTTCAGGAATTCATAAACGATGTCCTTCGTGATTTGTTGCAGCAGTACGTAGTGGTTTACCTGGATGACATCTTGGTTTACTCTACCTCCATGGAGTCCCATGTCCAGGATGTCAAGCAGGTGCTGCAACGATTGCGTGAGAACGGACTCTTTTGTAAACTCGAGAAGTGCGAGTTCCATCGATCCCAGGTTGCCTTTTTGGGCTACATAATTTCCGCGGAGGGATTTTCCATGGACCCTCAGAAGGTTGCGGCGGTTCTGCAGTGGCCTCGTCCCAATGGTCTTCGGCCCATTCAGCGCTTTCTGGGTTTTGCCAACTACTATCGGAAGTTCATCAGGAACTTCTCCACATTGGCAAAGCCTCTCTCTGACCTAACCAAGAAGGGGAGTAACCCTCACGAATCGCCATCCGAGGCCATCATAGCTTTCGAGGCTCTGAAAGCTGCCTTTGCTTCGGCTCCGATTCTTTCGCATCCCAATCCTGGGTTGCCCTTCGTCCTCGAAGTTGATGCTTCCGAGACGGGAGTAGGGGCTCTCCTGTCTCAGCGTCGGTCGCCCGATGGACCCCTACTTCCCTGCGGGTTCTACTCCAGGAAGCTTTCCTCGGCTGAGTGCAACTACCAGATTGGAGATCGGGAGTTGTTGGTCATCATTCTGGCTCTCAAGGAATGGAGGCACCTGCTCGAGGATTCCGCGGTTCCGGTCCTCATTCTTACCGATCACAAGAACCTGACTTATCTTTCGGAGACCAAGAGATTGACACCCCGCCAGGCCAGATGGGCTCTGTTCTTGTCACGCTTCAACTATGTGGTTTCATATTTGCCTGGTTCCAAGAATGTCAGGGCTGATGCGTTATCACGGCAATACTCTGAGTTGTCCAGGGAGGACTCTGAGCCAATCTCACTTATACCTCCAGATCAGATCCTGGCTGCCATTCGCACCAGTCTGACCTCTCCCCTTGGGGAGCAGATTTTGGCGGCTCAAACTGATGCTCCTCCCGGGAAGCCGGAGGGTAGATGTTTCTTACCCGAGGGATTGCGCACCCGCCTGCTGCGTACCTACCATAACGCCAAAACTGCCGGGCATCCGGGGAAGAACCAGCTGTGTTGGGTCGTCTCTCGCTTATTCTGGTGGCCAACCCTCCGTGCCGACATTGCCTCTTATGTAGCGGCATGTTCGATCTGTGCCCAGAATAAGTCTCCACGGCATCTCCCTTTGGGTCTTCTACAACCCATTCCCAATGGGGAGCGTCCTTGGTCACATCTAGGGATGGACTTTATTGTAGACCTCCCGGTGTCTCGGGGTCATACGGTCATCCTCATGATCGATCGGTTTTCCAAGATGTGCCATTGCATTCCACTCAGGAAATTACCCACAGCGCAAGAACTGGCCACGGTCTTTTCCAGGGAGATTTCTCGCCTGCATGGGTTACCTAAGGTGATTGTCTCAGACCGCGGGAGTCAGTTCGTGTCCAGATTCTGGCGCGCCTTCTGCTCCCAGTTGGGTATTAGTCTCTCCTTTTCTTCTGCCTACCACCCGCAGTCCAATGGGGCTGCGGAGCGTTCCAATCAGGCCTTAAAACAATTCCTTCGGTGTTATATTTCAGACCATCAGGACGATTGGGCCGATCTCCTGCCGTGCGCAGAGTTTGCCAGGAACTCGGCGGTCAAATCCTCCTCCGGGATGTCCCCCTTCATGGCCAACTATGGGTTCCAACCCGTGGTATTACCTGAGAGGTTCTCACCACAGGACATTCCGGCTGTGGAGAACCATCTTGCTGCCCTGCGTTCTTCATGGGGGCAGATCCAGAGGGCCTTGACGGACTCAGCTCAGCGCCAGAAGTTCCAGGCTGATCGCAGACGGTTGCCCGCTCCTTCATACCAGGTCGGCGATCGGGTGTGGTTGTCTACTTGCAACCTCAATCTTCGGGTGCCCACACCCAAACTAGCTCCCCGTTTTGTCGGTCCTTTCCGCATTCTCCGCAAAGTGAATCCGGTGGCCTATGCCCTTGCCCTTCCGTCTGGGATGCGGATCTCCAATATCTTTCATGTTTCCCTGTTGAAACCTCTGATCTGCAATCGCTTCACTACCTCTCTTCCTCGGCCCCGTCCTGTCCGGGTTGACGGTCATGAGGAGTATGAGGTGAGCCGGATCCTGGACTCTCGATTGGTGCGTGGTCGATTACAGTTCCTGGTTCATTGGCGCGGTTATGGTCCCGAGGAGCATTCCTGGGTTCCTTCCGCGGATGTCCATGCTCCTGCCCTCCTCCGCGCTTTTCATACCCGCTTTCCTCAGAAACCTTTTGTTGAGCCGTGGAGGGGGAGGGGCCCTTGAGGAGGAGGTACTGTCAAGGTCCTACCTTTTCCCTGAGGTTATGTTACTCCATGTGCTGGCGTCCATCTTGGATTCTGCTGTGCATGATGGGAATCCTTTTATGCCTTCAGGTTTCTGTGGTCCATCCCCCAGAGGGGTGTGGCTGATGACATATAAGCCTGTGGCCCGCACATGCTCTTTGCACTTGTGTCTTGTGTCTTTGTGTTACTATTACTCTGTTCTGACTCTCGTGACTCTCCTGGTATTCTGATTCGGCTTGTGACTTGACTATTCTTTGTATTCTCCTTTGATCTGACCCTCTGTTGCTGAACCCGGCTTGTGACCTGTGATTCTCGTCTGCTGTCCTGTACTGTTTTGTCCTGTTGTTGTTGACCCCGGCTTGTCTGGCTACTCTTTTGTCTCTTCCACCAGCTACATGCCATTGGCGGCGGCCATTACCGCAGCTGAGGTGTCTCGGGGGCCGCGACCTGGTTCCTGGCTGCGTCAAGTCCATCCCCACCATAAGGGGCCCTGGTGAAGGGCAGCCTGGGACTTAGACTCCGCGCCCTGAGGGACTTCGGTCTGTGGGTGGTGGTTGCCGTCAGCCAGTGCGTTACATTGTTAGTCCTGCCTGTCCGTTCCTCAGCTCCTGCCCTGACACTGGGTAAGACTCTAAGCATGTACGTCCATTCAGACCCCGATCGCTCATATTTTGGTCTAGAATTTGGCAGTATGCTTGGCCTCCCTACTAGCCGCTGTGGTGTTCCCTCTTCTGATGACCCCAACGTTCCCCCGCCCACCGGATCTTCTTTGATATCATTTTTCAAGCCTTTCTAAGACACCTTTACCTCAGCCTGAGGACCCCCTTTAACCCATCCTCAAAGGAGAGAGATTTTATCTCTAAAGTATTACCAGACAGATGGGAGGAGCCAAGAGCAAGGCGGTGGGGATGAGGAGAGAGAGAGGGGGAGAATAAAAAAAAGGGATTCTCTCCCACCTCCCCCCCACCACCGCCACCCCCCTCCCCAACACCTATCTCTTTCTAGAGACTCTTTGCCATTTCTCCACATCTAATCTTTTATTCTCTTTCCCCCCTACAGACCACCCATTAATGTCTAACATCTGCAATTAAATTTTTTCACAAAAGTCATTTAGATCTTCTGGGAATCTCAGTCTCGCTAATTTCCTATCCTTCCACCCGATCAAACAAGCTGGGAATCCCCAATTATAACGGATATTTTTGTCCCTCATGTGATCTACAAATGGTTTCAGAGATCTTCTGGCTGTGCTATGTCTGCAAAAATGTGCACTTTCGTCTCTCCATATTTTATGTCTGGTACCTTGCGTAGCTCTTTCCAAATGATTTCCCAGTCTTCATAATAATGGAACCTTACTATCAAGTCCCTAGGAATATCTGATATAACTTTCTGGGATCTTCTTATCCTATACATTCTTTCTATTTTCAGTTATTCTGTCTCTCTCTTTCCTATTATTGGATTAAACAATCTTCTCATAATGTCTCTTAGATCTTCTCCTTGAGACATTTCTGGTAAACCTCTGATCCTTAAGTTGTTCCTTCTATCTCTGTTTTCCTGATCTTCTAATCTATAGGATAACAGTCTCTGCTCCTTTTTCATTTCCTCAACTTGCTCTTCTAATTTATTAATTACTTGTGCTTGTTTCTCCAATTTTCCTTCCATATCTTCTACCCATGACAGAACTTGTCCCATTTTGCAGTGTAAGACTGCCATTTCGCTTTTTATGGAATTTTCTAGTTTTTCAAACATAAATCGGCGATTTCTGCTTTTGTGGGCATTTGTGGCCTTGCTTCCTGCTCCTCCGTATTTCTTTTTCTCCTTTCGCTTTCAGACTGTGAAATTTCTTTCAGCTGATTTCTGTTGGATACCTCAAGTCTCCCTTGGCCTCCACTACAGTTTTCCTCTCCGTGGATTTCTAAAGGTAGTTCCTCTAGGCTTTTCTCATGTAGAGACATGTACTTTTTTTATTGTACTTGTATTTAAATTCAACTGCTGAGTTTTCGCTCCCCCTCCTTTAACCGATCTACTGTTCATGTTTCTCAAGTTATACAGGGGGCTCCAATACTAAATGCGGAATTACTTTTCAAGTAGAGTCCTGGGTACACTGTCTCTTCCATCTCTGAAGCCCCCTACACACTGATGTTATATCCTCAATTTCACCAGCCTGCACTGTAGCGTACAGGTGCTAAACTTTGGGGATTTACCGCCTCCCGCGGCCACTCACTCGTTCCTGTGTGCTGTATACTCTGGTTGGTCATCGGTTGTTATTTTCTTCCTGGGTCTTGCTGGATCATCCTTTGTGTCTGGGGGCTCCCAGGTCTGGCAGTCTCCTCCTTGGATCTCCTCCTCGTGTCTTGCGGCCACCTCCTTCTGTGCTGCACACCACTGTCATCACCTCTCCACACTCTGCCTTTCATTAGGGGGCACTACACAGGAGGATCAGCCAATGGCCTGTTATGAATGTGGCAGGGAAACCCGACCTCCTCTCTCCAGTTCTCAGCTCCCAAGTTCCCAGGCATCCTGCCCAGTCACCTGACCAATCACCTGGGTCCTCCCGATCGTCCGCCTCCCCGATGGATCCTTCTCCTCTTAGTAACGGGCAGTCACCTCCCAGTTCTCAGCCGTTGTATGTCTCACCGCTCTGCTCCCCAGTCTACATGCCGCACAGTACTCTACCACACCAGGCTTCTCAGTAGTGGTACCGGTAAGCGAGGGGGGGGTTAGCACCATTTATTCGGTGGGTGTGGGAGCTCCTAGCACATAACGCTGTGGAGCGCCATGCTCATGCCCCTCCCCCCTGTAAGCTATTCTTCTGGTGCTGAGAATGCGCTATATCAGTACACAGGGTTTTTACAGCCTACTAAGTAACCGTCTCTGATAGAAGAACTGTAGGAGCTGCCCCTAACAACCAATCAGCTTCTCCACTTCACATTCTAGAGTGGGGGTAGACCATTAAAGGGATGGGCTGTTTTGAGCAACAGACAGTATTTCAGTCACTCCAATTAATCAGCATCTACTTACAGTACACGTTTGGACACTTTTACCTTAAAGTAGAATCCAGACAAAAAGTAATTTATCACCACTTGATGTTCTCAGTCTTCCAGGATAAATGACAGTCAGTGTCATTCAACCCACTTCCAGCAAGTCCAGGCTGTCATGGGCCCACCATGGGCCTTGCCCCATGATGCAGATGCGACTTGGAGTATCACTGCACTGTATGAAACTTTTTTCAATGGTATAGAAGCTTTATAAAATTAATACATTATAGATTTAAATAATAAGCATATAAAAGTTAGTACATGCATAGAGTGACTGTTTCATTACCCCATCTGCATGTCAATTTTAAAGTTCACCTTTCTGAAAAAAAAGAAAAAAAAAGGCTCATACGGACAGGCAGTTACTGAATGACAGGCATTATCAATGAACTACGAGAGCACTCATCAGTACACTGGTAATTCATTAAGAACTACAATCTGTTAGATGCCGTTTTCCCCATTCACAGAACTCTGTGAATTAATGATGCAGCGGGGTGGGCAAAGAAGACAGCGTGTGCAGGGAGAAGATCCCCGGCTCATTGTCACAATGGGGGGGAGGGGGTATGGGGGCTGCTCATTTAGTTACAGGGTACACCCTGGATATGGGTGTAACATGTTATGAAAAGTAAACTTATCCTTTAAATAATGCTTAATGGTGTAACTATAATATCCATCATGACATGCACCAACACCATCTGCATGTTTGGCTCCAATTCCACCAAGTGTTTCTTCAATATCTCATGTCAGTATTGTTGTTAACCTAAAGTACTGTTTACCTAAAGCAAACCTATATCTAGAGCATGCCGAGCAGGACTGGTTTGTTTTAATGCCCTCTTCTCCACTGTGGGAGGTGAGGAAAAAACTCTTGTGTAAGGTGCATGTAGCTCTAGTCATCACTAGCAGTTACCTTACTGTCCACTTGACGGCTCTATGCATATCCAGAAAACATTGCATCTTGATTTTCTTGTATTGCCGTAAAGGCTCAATTTTTATTTTTTTTAAATTACATACATGTCATACCAGGGGCGGACTGACCATTTGGAAACTCGGTCACTGCCCGAGGGTCGGGGGTCAGTAGGGGGCCCCATGAGATGCCAATGGTACCATTTTCATAGGCTTTTTTGAGTTTGGGCAAGGACACAGGGGCCCCATGATCCCCTATTGCCCGGGGACCCCATGAGTTGTCAGTCCGCCCCTGTGTCATACTTACCATCTCTGAGCAATAACTTTGCACAGAGCAGCCCTGATCCTCCTCTTATGGGATCCCTCAGCAGTGCTCTGGGCTCCTCCCCCCCACTGAGTGTCCCCAGCGCAAGCCGCTTGCTCTGGGGGCACTTATGCATGCTCGCTCCCGAGTCCTGCTCTGTGAGTCCATTTGACGCACAGAATGGGGCTCGGTCTGGCCCCTTGCTCTCATCACTGGCTCTGAATGGCAGCAGCAGTAACCAATGGGTCCTGCTGCTGTATCTGAGTCAATGAGGAGCGAGACAGCAGAGACCGCCTCGCTGGATCAGGCTCAGGTATGTATTTAGGGAGGAAGCTGCGGGGAAAGCTGCATGCAGAAGGTTTTTTTACCTTGCTGCATAGAACGCAAAAAGATAAAAAAAACTTCTGCCTTTACAACAACTTTATTCTGAGATTTATAATCTACTGCTACTACTACTGGAAGTGTGTAGCCGAAAGCCTGTACTGTATTACATACATTCTGATTTCGTCAGCCAGTCCCTTCATTTGCTAGAGTGATCAGGAGGAACAACAAAGCGTGGCTAGGGTATCCAACACTCTTTTGGGTGACTTCATCTTTGCAGCAAAATGAAGTTTCCATGACTGGGAGCTAGATGAGGTTAGTAATCTCTTTTACAAGGTGCTTCTTAACTAAATATTTTTTTGTCAGGGACAAGGCTGCTTTAAATTGTACATCCTAACAATGAACTTCTCTTATTTAGTCCCTTTTGGTCAGGCAAATGTAAAATTAAAAGTGTTTTCTTACATCAGTTTAAAGTATTACACCCAAAACCAAACAGTTATTATACTGCAGCTTACCAATTCTTAGATGTGATAGCTACATTTGTTTCCTTTTCTTAGGCTTTCTTTATTCTATTTTTATCTGGTGATTTAGCCAACAGGTTTGCTGAATTTCAAATTCTCCAGCAGAATGTCTCAGTTTACATGGATGAGACAAGCAATTTACCAATGGCAAGGGTGAATAAAATGAATGGCTTTTAATTTATTCATGTAAAACTTTTATTCCAAAAGGAAAAAAACAGTTTGCTGTAACTGAATATAAAGTGTGAGCTGGAGTTTGGCTTCAATTTGTTAATGTATTCAAATCTGCTCACACATTTAAAGTGGTTCTAAAGGCACCTTCATGCATTCTTTGCATGAAGTTAAAAAAACTTCAGTGTGAAGCTCCCCCCACAGCCTCCCCCCCCCATACTTACCTGAGCACTGTGCACGGAAGCATCGGCCTCTCCCAGGTCTCTCTCTCTTCATTGGCTGAGACACAGTGAGAGCCACTGGCTCCTGCTGTTTCAATCACAGCCAGTGAGAGGGGAGCAGGGGATGGGGCCAAGCAGCACTCTATAAGTCTTATGGACATACAGAGCTGGCTCAGGAGTGAGCACGCATGAGTGCCCCTAGAGCAAGCAGCTTGCTCTGGGGGCACTCTGCAGGGGGGAGGAGCGCCGACGGGGGGACCGAGAAGAAAAGGATTGGGGCTGCTGTGTCCGAAACCATTGCACAGAGCCGGTAAGTTTGACAGGTTTGTTAGTTCAATGAAAAAAAAACCCAAAGCTTTAACACTCCCATCCTCCCCAAACTGACAACGCCTCTGTCTGCTGTGCCTCCTGTGGTTATTCCATCAGAGTGGTGTCTCACTAATACAGAGGGTGTGTTACTGGCCAGATCACAAGGTGAAAACTGATGGAAAAAAGCTAAAGTAAAGAAAACTGATGCAGCCACCACATCTAATAACTGGTAAGCTGAAATATAATACATTTTTGGTTTTGGGCTTAATGGCGTTTTAAGAAGTGAAAAAAAAAATCCTGCTGATTCTGCTAGAAATTTTGAGAACTGCTAACTTCCTCTGCTCTATGCCTGTGCTGACTATTACATTGTTTCCAACTACTATATCTCTGGGGACTGTAGAACCATATCACTCTATGTTATAGAGAAGAGAGGAGGGAGTCCTGTAGCCCTTACCTGTTTCTGTTGTCCTTAAAGCAGAGTTCCACTCACGCTGTCAAAAAATAAAAGTCAGCCGCTACAAAAACTGTAGCTTTTGATTTTTAAAAAACAGCCACTTACTCATCCCTCGGTCCCATGGTTTGTCCCGTGCAGCCCGTTTCACCGGCCGTCCTGTATTCCAGGAGGCCGGCATCTTCAGTGTGGACACCCGGCTGTGAAGCCACAAGCTATCATACCCACTGCGCATGCGCGAGTAGTGCTGCGCTTCATGAATGGTCCTGTAGTCTTCTGGGACCTGTCACATGCCTCAAAAGACTACAGCGAGGGACGGAGATCACCTTCCACTTTCGATCTCCTAGGCGATCGGACCGGAAATAGGAGCAGGTACCCCCACCCCCCAAAAGGTGCCAATCCTTAATGAGGAGCGGGGGAGCAGTCCTTAAAGTGAAACTTCCCCTTTTTGGTGGAGCTCCGCTTTAATGAGGTAGTATGAATGAGCATTGTCAACCTAGGAATAGAAGAGTGTTAATAGCAGAATCACAATCAAAGATCAAAAAAAAGGGGGAAAAGCCCTCTAAAAATTTAATTAAGGTGGAACTTTAGTCGAACAACAACTACTCAAATCTACCCCCACTCCCATTGTAAGCCTATTCTATCTAACTGTATGCTTAGCTATGCTGAGGGCACTCCAGTCTAGTCACGTGATTGGGTGATCCTAGCTCTGTCTTTAGTAAAAAGGAGAGATCACTGACAACGAATGCAGAGCCTTGGTGATGACATTAACTATGGGGGCATATGTTGTCAGCTGTCCCTCCTCTACACTGAAGCCGATGCCGGGACCAGATCATGTGACCAGACTAGATCAGCTTCAGAATACTCAAGATCTTTCCCTGAACTTCCACTTTAATGCAGCCACCAGATCTAAGTGGTGGTAACTTGAAATAATTTACATTTTATTTTTTTGTGTGTAGATAAGCCTTAAGCGCTTGCCAGCCGCCCTATAGTAGAAATACTGCTACAGGGTAACAGGGCTGCACAAAATCACATATATACATACGTGATTTGCATTACAGGGAAAGGGGTGCGCGTGCCGCCCTACCTACGCCACCATTCGCTGCTAGGCATGTCAATCACCGGGTCCCAGCCGGAGATTCCGTGATCGCCGTGCAAATCTGACAGGGGAGAGACCTGTGTGTAAACAACACAGGTCTCTCTCCTGCCAGCAAGGACATGCTGCTTTGTATTTCTCTGCTGTGCAGAGAAATACAAAGCGACATGCCTCCCTAGTAAACCAGCACACAGCAAACACAGTAAAACACACACAGCACACAGTTAAACTTTTGATCATCAAAAAATTAACCCCTTCCTGCAGTCGCTGATCACCACCAATACTAGTATAAAAAATAAAAATAAAAATTCCAGTACATATACCGTCATTTGTAGACGATACAACTTTCATGTAGCAGAATACATTTTAGCCAACATTTCTGACGAAATTTGATTTAGAAAAATTTTTTTATTGGATATGTTTTATAGCAAAAATATTGGTTTTTTTTTCACAATTGTCAGTTTTTTTTGTTTATAGCGCAAACAATTAAAAATGCAAAGGTAATCAAATACCACAGAAAGAAATCTCTATTTGTGGTAAAAAAAAAAGGACAAATTTACGCACAGCTTTGCATGACCGCACAGTGCCGCATCGCAAATAATGGCCTGGTCAGGGAGGGGGATAAATCCTCTGGAGGGCAAGTGGTTAAGGTAAACACTGCAAGAATAACTCAAGAACTTTTGTTCTTATTGACCATTCTTTAGACTTCTCCAGTCAGCAGCTGAAAGAAACGGGTTGCCTAACCTTGTTGCAAAGGTTTCTAGAATCATCTAAAGCCACTGAATAAAACAGAAGTCTCGCTGACTGCTTTACTCTGCAGTGACTGTCTCAGAGATAAAATAAGTTATTATTCCACTGTCAAACACGCAAGATAAATAGGGTATCGACTGTCTTGGGTTTTCTGTCCTGGCTTCTATTCATCACTGAACTCGTAATTCGTCAAGGATTCTCATACTAAGGGAGACGTCCAGCACCAACAACTGTACACAACACATCGTTTCATTTCATTTAAAATGCACTGGACCATAGACGCAAGTTGGCTACAGAGACGGTGCACAGTTCTCGGCCAGCTAAAATCCATTTCCTATTATAGTCATAGGAACTCAAGGAATATAAATAATCTAATGATGAATAATGGAACATTCAATCGCCTTTAACAGGGCTTTTTGGTTCATGGTGTTATATAAAAGAAGTAGAATTTGACTACAAGAACAAGATGGCATCATTACAGGAAAGTAAAATTTGGACAAAATCAACAAGAGCTCTTCAAGGGTGTCCAAGGATTCTCTGTAAATGGTTATCTATATGATTTGTTGCTCTTTGTACTGCTTTTATCCTGTCTATAATGGATTCCAAATAGCTACAGATTTCAACATGCCCTTTCCTCGTCAAATAGCTATTTTCCAAGATTTCAACCAGATAAAAGAGTTCTTCCAATTAACCTATGCAATCAGAGGTGACCCCACAAAAATGTAAAAAATTTGGAAAAAATGGACCTCATCTCATCATACAATCTTCAGCTTCCATAACACACGTGAGATGTATCCATTACAGCCAGACGACAAAGAAGGTATAAGTGGAATGTACTAATCCAAGAAAATTCAAAAAGTGTGCAGACATTTTCTACATGCTGAAAGATCATCAATGACAAGAACTTCTAAAATCAGCCACAATGTACAATACGTATGTATGTAGCCACAGACAATGTAGATAAGCAATCAGTCATTGTACTAGCAACCTCCGTTTTCATAGTCTTCAATATCCTGTTACCGTAGTAGCATAAGGAGTCTAAATATGACTAATAGGCAACAGAAACAACACAGTGCATGCAATAATTCACAAAGACCTGGTTTGACATGCCCTCTCCTCTTCTCTGCAGCAAAAGTCTATATGAAAATATAAGGGTGTGGTCTTTGCTCAGCTATGCCAGTGTCAAGCGTCTATGGTAGTGAGCCCTTGTAGATCGCCAATTCAAGGTTCCTCAGCCTGCTTCTTTGCTTCTTCACCAGAGGCCCTGATGGTGGGGATGGACTTACAGCAAGCTGGAACCAGGTCGCAGCCCCCAGGTATGCCCAACTGAGGATGCGGAGACCACCAGTGTGTGCAGAGTACAACCAGCAGGAGACAAGCCGAGGTCAGGACAGGTAGCAAACAAGCACAGACAGTGAACCTAACCACAGTCGGTACATGGGTAGTCAGGCACAGGATACACAAGTAACAATGAACGGGAGCTCAGAGAACTGTGAAGTTGCTCAGCCAATGTGGGCTAGACTAAGCATGTCTTATATAGGCAAGCAAACTAAGAGGGGGGTGGAAAGTGATAGAATGAAAGGAAATAAAACCCACTGAATAGCAGGCAATGCCCATAGGTGAGCACAGCCAAACCACACATGTGAAAGGAATCAAGGCAGGAAAAGACTGCAGTAATGAGGTAAGAATACACAAGCAAGAAACTGAAGGCTAACCTGTGACAGCCAGCACAGAACACTGCAGAGTGAGGGCAGGGAGTAGCCATTTTCCTGACAGATAAAGGTATTTTATAGTGTATACTGGATATTCAAGAACATCAATTTGACATACTGCAACTTAGCAGTCTTTGGTGTCGTGTATCTCCTCCATAGATATACTGTATCTATGGAGGAGCGGTAAATCACCCTATAGGAAGTGTTTTAAGACTGCAAAACACCTCCTACTTTCCCCCTCTCCAAAACATACATAGAGGTGTTCTGGGCTCCACAGAGATAACCTGGCTTAACTGTAAGATGTGTACTTAATTCCAGACAAGATTCAATGACAAGCCTTTTTTGAGGCAGAAAACAAAAAAAAAAAAATCAGTGTATCCACATTGGAATGACAAGTGAACAGCATTCATCAGTGTATCCCTGTTGGGATGAGTTGTGGGCACATTCAGAATGCTGGTCCCTTCACATCCCCACATGGATACACTGATATCTCAGTTTTCAATATAGGCATTTCAAAGAATCTCTTCTAGAAATAGGTAAAACGCTTCCAGTTAAGCTCTGAAGGAGGAGCTATCCCCCAAAATGTGTTTGATCTATTTTGTTCAATAAATGTTTCACACCAATTTTAAGCTGACTGTTTTCAATAGGCGTTCCAAACATTTTACCAAAATCCTGCATCAGATTGGTCTTGGAGCAATATCAGTTTTCTGATATTTGATACTGCAGGCCCTGACTGAGAAGAAGGGGTAAAACTCATTTAAGCAGCTGAGTTTTAAAACATTTTGGTTTGGTCACTAATTCCTAGCAAACATGTCTGGGTGGCTGGTAGACTTTCATGGTTCTGTCATTGGAATGGCCCCTCCTGAGATTCCTGCAGTACAATAGATCAAGAGTAAGACACTTATTTTGTTACCATACATCATAAGTTCTGGTGGTATAGAGAGATATAGGTTTACCTTGACATGTTCGCTCATCAGTCAGCAACTTGTAGCCTTTCTGGCAGCTGCACTCAAAGCTCCCAACAGTATTCCGACAGAAATGGTCACAGCCTCCATTGTTGACCAGGCATTCATCAATATCTGAAAGAAGGGGGAAAAATTAATACCTTTTCTATAATGGATGGAAGGAACTGCTCAACAAAAATGTTTACTTTACTGTCAGATTTAGATAATTTTCCTAATGCTAGAATGAAAAGAAGTGCTGCCTACCACCACCTACTTCACTCCAGGCAACTTCCCTCCCACAGTCCTGTCTCCCTGCAGTCAATTTTTCTTTTTTGGATTGTAGTCAGGAAAAGATTAGGGTTGTGTATAAATACAAAATATCCGTGCTGAATGAATCATGAATGTTCCCATTACATTTCTTACTGCTCTGCCAATTGTTGGTTTTAGCAATCAGAATCATTGACCGTGAAGCTGCGTAGAAATCAGGGATTCGAACATTACTCTGACTTGTTCCAAATCAGAGCCTCAGCCAGGCAATTAGCGTTTTCAGAAAGTGTCTAATGATGCATTTTTCTCTCATTACAGGTCTCCTTTAATAGTCCACCATTTTGGAAAAAAAAATTGCACCCACACTAAGAAAAAAATGTGTATTTCATATTGGTTTTCCATTGGATTCTGAAGAGCAATCTGTGTATCAGGGGTGAATTGCATAGGACTTTCTCCGATCATTATGGGGCTTGAGAAACTAATCAATGGACTAGGAGTGGTCACTACACTTTTACTACATTGCAATTTAGAAGTCTCTCTGCCAGGGTGGTAGATGGGTCTTGTGCTGTTCCAATCACAGGAACAGTTAAGAAAATAGCAGTCAGAAACAATATGAAACCCTTGTCCTATTCCTAATGTTTGACTGGCAAACTGTACAGCTGTTGTCAGTGAATGATGTGGTACCACAAAGACAAATGTGGTAGAGGGAGCTACATGGGAATCAGAACTAAGATAAGCCTTCCTAAATACACTGCTCAGAAAAAAAAAATTGAACACTTTTTAATCAGAGTATAGCATCAAGTCAATTAAACTCCTGGGATATTTATCTGGTCAGTTAAGTAGCAGAAGGGGTTGTTAATCAGTTTCAGCTGCTTTGGTGTTAATGAAATTAACAGGTGCACTAGATGGGCAACAATGAGACGAACCCCAAAACAGGAATGGTTTTACAGGCGCATAGACCCTACAGAGGTTGCATAGGCAGTTCAACTCCTCCAGGATTGCACATCAATACATGCCATTGCCAGGAGGTGTGCTGTGTCTCCCAGGAGGAGGAGATTCCAGGAGACAGGCAGTTACTCTAGGAGAGCTGGACAGGGCCATAGAAGGTCCTTAACCCATCAGCAGGACCGGTATCTGCTCCTTTGTGCAAGGAGGAACAGGATGAGCACTGCCAGATGCACTACGAAATGACCTCCAGCAGGCCACTGGTGTGAATGTCTCTGAACAGACAATCTGAAACAGACTTCACAAGGGTAGCCTGAAGGCTCGACGTCCTCTAGTGGGCCCTGTGCTCATTACCTGGTACTACAGAGCTCGATTGGCATTTGCCATTGAACACCACAATTGGCAGGTCTGCCACTGGTGCCCTCTGCTTTTCACATGTGAGAGCAGGTTCAGCCTGAGCACGTGACAGATGTGAAAGGGTCTAGAAAAGACATGGAGAATGTTATGCTGCCTGTAACATCGTTCAGCATGACCATTTTGGTGGTGGGTCAATGATGGTCTGGGGAGGCATATCCATGGAGGGACGTACAGACCTCTACAGGCTAGACAATGGCACCCTGACTGCCATTAGGCATCGGGATGAAATCCCTGGACCCATGGTCAGACCCTGCACTGATTCAGTGGGTCCTGGGTTCCTCCTGGTGCATGACAATGCCCGGCCTCATGTGGCAAGAGTATGCAGGCAGTTCCTGGAGGATGAAGGAATTGATACCATTGAATGGCCCCCACGTCTGCCTGACCTACATCAAATAGAACACCTCTGGGATATCAAGTTTCGGTCCATCCACCACCACCAGGTTGCACCTCAGACTGTCCAGTGATGCCCTGGTCCAGATCTGGGAGGAAATACCCCAGGACACCATCCGTCGTCTCATTAGGAGCATGCCCCGATGTTGTCAGGCATGCATACAAGCACGTGGGGCCATACAAACTACCGAGTACCATTTTGAGTTGCCACAATGAAATTTCTTCAAAGTGGACTAGCGTGCTGCATCAATTTTTCACTTTGAATTTTGCGGTGTCTGAATTCAGTCCACTGTCGGTTGATAATTTTAATTTCCATCAAACAATGGGGCATCCTTACATTCCTAACACATTACCCAGTCCATATCAGTATAGATATCCAGCATATTTTTCCCCATTGAGATCTGATGTGTTTTCAAAGTGTTCCTTTAATTTTTTTGAGCAGTACAGTTGCAAAAAAAAGTATGTGAACCCCTTGGGATTACGTGGAGTTTTGCATGAATTGGGCATAAAATGTGCTCTGAACGTCATCTAAAGTCACAACAATTGAAGAACACAGTCTGCTGAACATAATACTACACTAACATTAGATGTTGCCATGGTTTAATTGCACATAACATGTAAACATTCACAGTGCAGGGAGGAAAAAGTATGTGATGCCCTAGCTTAATGACTTCTCCCAGAGCTAATTGGAGCCAGGAGTGAGCCAACCTTGACTCCAATCAGTGTGATGACATTGGATGTGTTGCTGACAGCTGTCCTGCCCTTAAAAAACAAACACACACCTGTTTTGGGTTTACTGGTTTCAAGAAGCACTGTCTGATGTGAACCATGGCTCGCAGTAAAGAGCTCTCAGAAGACCTACGATCAAGAATTGTTGACTTGCATGAAGCTGGAAAGGGTTACAAAAGTATCTCCAAAAGCCTTGATGTTCATGTGTCCACGGTAAGACAGACTGTCTACAAATGGAGAAAGTTTAGCACTGTTGCTACTCTCCTTAGGCATGGTCGTCCTGTAAAAATGACTGCAAGAGTACAGCGCAGAATGCTGCATGAGGTAAAGAAGAATCCCAGAGTGTCAGCTAAAGACCTACAGAAATCTCTGGCACATGCTAACATTTTTGTTGACACATCTACAATAAGGAAAACATTAAACAAGAATGGAGTACATGGGAGGACACCACGGAGGAAGCCATTGCTGTCCAAAAAGAATATTGCAGCACATTTGAAGTTTGCAAAAGAGCACCTGGATGTTCCACAGCACTACTGGCAAAATATACTGTTGACAGATGAAACCAAGATTGAGTTGTTTGGGAAGAACACACAACACTATGTGTGGAGAAAAAAAGGCGCAGCACACCAACATCAAAACCTCATCCCCACTGTAAAACATGGCGGAGGGAGCATCATGGTTTGGGGCTGCTTTGCTGCCTCTGGGCCTGGACGGATTGTTGTCATTGATGGGAAAATGAATTCCAGAGTTTATCAAGACATTTTGCAGGAAAACGTACGACCATCTGTCCACCAACTGAAGCTCCGCAGAGGATGGGTGATGCAACAGGACAATGACCCAAAGCATACAAGTAATTCAACAAAACAATGGCTGCAACAGCACAGAATACGCCTTCTGGAGTGGCCCAGTCAGAGTCCTGACCTCAACCCGATTGAAATGCTGTGGCATGACCTTAAGAGAGCAATTCACACCAGACATCCCAAGAATATTGCTACACTGAAACAGTTTTGTGAAGAGGAGTGGTCCAAAATTACTCCAGATCGTTGTGCAGGTCTGATCTGCAACTACAGGAAACGTTTGGTTGAGGTTATTGCTGCCAAAGGAGGGTCAACAAGTTATTAAGTCCAAAGGTTCACATACTTTTTCCTCCCTGCACTGTGAATGTTTACATGTTATGTGCAATTAAACCATGGCGACATCTAATGTTTGTGTAGTATTATGTTCAGCAGACTGTGTTCTTCTATTGTTGTGACTTAGATGACGTTCAGAGCACATTTTATGCCCAATTCATGCAAAACTCCACGTAAACCCAATGGGTTCACATACTTTTTCTTGCAACTGTATATATTAAAGTGGAATTCCAGGCAAACCACTAAATACACAGTTAAAGTACACATAAATCATCTGTTTTAACTGCTAAAGGATTTGTATTTCTGTCTATCCTGTTCTGAGAGTTACACAGTTCTGCCACACATCACAGTCCTGTCTGACAGAGAGTCAGACAAGTCTTGTTCCTCCACCACCCTGTGACTGGACGGTGATGGAGAAGCAGGTAACTGACGAGCTCCTCTCTTTTCTCTCCTCCAATGGGCAAAGCACCTGAGCACTGCAGCACAGCTGGCTAGTTCCTTGCTTTACTTCTCTGTCCCCCAGTTTAAGCTCTGATGTACAGCTGTCAACGGCTGATACCAAGTCTAATTCAGGTATTTACATGGCTTTCATAAAAAACACATTTAATAATGAATTATAAATAAGTGCAGAATTAATATGTGTTTTATGTCTGACTGGAGATCAAGTTTAAGCTGTAGAGAAACATTGGTGGGCAGAGATGATTTCTGGCCTGCATGGTCATAGACTTGCATAGGGTGTACCCAGAACACCACCTTAATGGCAAGAATATTTTCAGTCATGCAGCCTGGTGTACCCAATCATATTTAAAGCAGAACTATCCCATGTATACTCACCTCCACCTTCCAGCAATAAAGTGGTTACATTCCTTGCTGGCCACTGTCATCATCACCCTGGGAGATGTGTTTACAGCCTCTTGGTTGGCTATCAGGAGATGAGGTTATTCCATGCACGTGTAAGGGAGTCAGTCACACTAGCACAGCTGAAGTGTGTTGGGAATGCAGGCATGTTCAGAGTACATTTGGTTGAAAACTGCGAGCAGGCAGGTTGAGGTTTTTTTTTTATGGCAGAATAGACATAGTAAATCTCTTCTGCAATAAAGAGCTGCCTGCTGAGTTTTCTAAAAAGTTAGGTTTGGTTCCTCTTTAAGGCCTCATGCACATAGGGAGTTTTTGCAGCCATGTTTAGGGGAGTCAGGCGTTTTTTTCTTTTCTACTGCTTCCAAACAGCCCTCCATGTTATCCTAAGTGTTCATGTACACACAGATTTTTGGAAGCTTTTAGTAGCATTAGCATTTACCAGCAGGAACAAAAACCCCAGGGCCAGTGCATCCAGGAGCAGCAGCATTTTGGCTTGATGCGTGTAAACGTGTCTAAATGCACCTAAATACATTAATGCTAGGCGCATTTATCATTTGAATGGTAATTCAGTTCAATGACCAGAATAAATGATTATTCTAGCCAATGAAATGAATCAACGCGCAAGCGTCTAACGCTTGTAAACACACTTAAACGCTTGTGAAAACATTAGAAACTTTGACAAGCGTCAGGCATTTTTTCTGCCAAACCGCTGCTGCCAAGAGGAGAAGCACTTTTAAAATGTCCTGTGTGCATGAGGCATAAGATGAAAAATGAACACCTTGGGCCACTAATGAGTCTCATGATGTAAAGTGATGGTACATTTTTGAGTCTGCTAGAGTGTTCCCTTAAGCCTGTCCTATTGCATGAACGAGGCCTTAGCGTTAATGTACAGGAAAGGACATTGCACTTCAAGCAAATATCCAACCTATTGTTTTCTTTTGCTCTAATTCCCACAGAGAGATTTTGAAGAGTGGTCTACTATTTACAATAAAAACAGCATATTTTTTCCCTGCCAACTGATGTGTAATATCTCAAATTAAAGCCAGCTGAGTGATCTTGTGCTCGGTGAGAGAACTCTACAGCTGGCAGATAAAGTCTTCTGGTTTTGTCATTCATAATGAGAATAAAGCCCAGGCAAATCATCCAACGCTGCCTCAAGGGTTGTGGAACTAAAAGTCCCAGCAGGTTTTCTATATTAGGTTACCAGAACATCAGGGCATGCTGAGACTTGTGGAACAAGAATACCACTGTGGCTGCTGTCCACAGGTATGAACTTTTACATATAAAAAGTTATATAAATACACTTTGTTTGCCACAAATGCCTTTGCAAACCCAAATATTACCTTGTAGTAGTAACATCATCACTGTGCTGTACATAGCCTGTGCAGAGAGCAGAGCTATGGGAGGGACCCGCCATGCCCCACCAACAGCAGGCTGCCTGCAGAAAACTACAGCAGGGGGCGGCGACAAGACCAGTCACCCTGCGCGAAGAGAAGGAGTAGCAGTGGCCTTGGTGATTCATAGGATTATTTTTCATTACCATTTGTTTTTATCATTTTGATATGAGTTTGTGAGCGCTGCACTGGTTATATACCTACGTAGATCTCCAGGCATAGTGTCGGCAGCTAACATATGCACAAATTCACCTGAGCGCGGATATTTCACTTCTATTTTCATCTGCAACAAGTTGTCCATCTACGCATGTCTCTCAATACAAACCATTTTGAAACTAAGGAAGTAACTGAAAAGTACAGGAAGGTTAGTACTCCTGCCAAGTTTTTATTGCCATCTCTGTCCCCACTGGGGAGATTTTTTCCTTCCTTCATGTCAAGAGAGGACGTGTTATCATATTTCTTCAAAAGTGACACAATCAAAACAAATTATAGTACATAGGGAAAAGCTTCCACTGGAATTCCAGCCTTCCCAGTTGTACAGACTCCTCTCCTGTATGGAAATTGTTTACTCTGATTTCACAGGACACTGTGAGCTTCTCACAATGTGCATTAGATATTGCAGCAAGTCAGACAGACTGCCTCATTTCCTGGCAGAAGGATTTCCAGCATCATCTCAGCCTTTCCTAGCCCAACTCTGTCCCTGCTACTTTCATTCAATGGATTTCAGTTCAATCAATCACGAAAGCTCAGCGTCACTTATGGCTGTTACCTAGGGCAGTGAGCATGCAAATACAGTCTTCCTAGGAATGCCCACTCCTCCACACTGATATCCACCCATCAAGACATTTTGATCTTTGCATTACTCCTCCCAAAGCACAGCCCACTGCATGCATTAGGACTGAGGCAGGGTGCTGTGATTTTTTTCAGGGAGCTATTTATTTATTCATTACAGGTACTTATATAGCACTGTCAAATTACGCAGCACTTTACATATATATTGTACAATCACATCAGTCCCTAACTCTCAAGGGGAGTACAATATAAGGTCCCTAACTCACATTCATACATACACATAGTAGGGCCAATTTAGACAGGAGCCAATTAACCTACCAGCATGTTTTTTGGAGTGTGGGAGGAAACCGGAGCACCCGGAGGAAACCCATGCAGGCACAGGGAGAACATGCAAGCTCCAGGCAGGTGGCGCCATGGCTGGGATTCGAACCAACGACCCTAGTACTGCCAGGCAGAAGTGCTAACCATTTAGCCACTGTGCTGCCCCTATGTACAGCATTCTGCTGAACCCTCCCACCAACAATGACCACTTTAACACTAAATATTCACATTTTTGAATAAGCCCATCTTGACTCGTTCTTAATGTAAATAATCCTAATGCTTGTTGGTTAAATGAAAAAAAAAAAACCCTGAAAAAAACCTGTCCATGAATACCCAGCTTAGAGCTGGCCAAACACTAGGTGAATTTAGACCAGTTGCTGATGAAACTGACTGACATTAGTTCAGCAGGCAGCCCTGTCAGCACCACTCCACCTGACATCCTTCTATTGAAAAATAAAAGGAACCAGGTGAAAAATTGTCATGCAAATAGCACCTGCATCCAGTCAGATGCAGACACTGCTCAGATACACAATACAATACCCAACAGGTGTGATCTGTCCATCCACAATGTTTAGCGTGGATCTACCATTCCATTAGGGAATCGGTCCACATTCATGTGCGATTCTATGCTGTGCAATTTTCAGTCCATTTATTTGAATGGGCTGAAATTGCACGAAAAGTAGCGCATGTACTACTTTTTATAAACACACTGCCCCGTATTGCATGGTACTACAGCACCAAGCGATCTGGTACAGGAAAACCCACTGCGTTTGCGATCTGCATTTGGGAGGTAATGACACCTTCTGCAGATCGCACACCTAGTGTGTTTGAATACCGTGCAGGAAATGCGCACAGACTGTTTCCAGCACCGTGTTCTGGTGTGATTGTGTCCTAAAGGCCAGTTCACACTACAAAAATGCACACTGGATACGTTTTCGCTTACAGTTCACACCACATGCAGTTCCGGTGCAGTTTTGATGCAGTTTGGTATGTTCCAGTATGGTTCTGTGCAAAAAAAATGCAGCAGGTTCTACTTTTATTCTGCACAGGAAATTGACTGGAACTGACTGCACTGATGTAAACTAGGGCCATTGGAATACATGGAAAACCCTGTGCATGCATTTTTGATGCAGAAAAAAAGTGCACTTTACTACATCTAGCGTGAACTAGTCCTTTTTGTTCATTCTTTCAGGCCGTAGGCTGATTGAAAGAAATTTATGTGTGTATGGCTATCTTTTGCCCACATTTATTTGTATAAAAAGAAGTTTGGGAGCATCAATTTTTATTTATTGGCAGCAGCTATGTATAGGTGTTGACTCGGTAATAAGTCCCATAGTTGCATGTGGATTTGGTCAACTTTAAAATGTACCTTGTATTGACTGTTCTAGTTGTGACGGGCGCGGCGTGTCTCCACCAGGGGTGGACTGACCATTTGGAAACTTGGGCACTGCCCGAGGGCCTGGGGTCAGTACGGGGCCCCATGAGATGCCCCTGGTATCTTTTTCATAGGCTTTTTTGAGTTTGGGCAAGGACACAGGGGCCCCATGATCCCCTATTGCCCAGGGGCCCCATGAGTTGTCAGTCCGCCCCTGGTCTCCATTGATTCTCTGGGAACTAGTGTTATGAAAGTTGAAGCTGACTTCCATTGGCTCATCTAAAAACTATCTGTCTACACTATTAAGGGTGACAGGTTCTCTTTAAGGGCCAGTTCAAACCATAGAAATGCAGTCTGGATGCATTTCTGTATGCGCGTTTTTGACACGTTCCAGTGCATTTTTGATGCATTCCAGTTAATTTTTTCCCTTCTTTGTCTTCAACTTAAATAAGGACATGTGCATTTCGGTGTGTTTTTGATGTGTTCCAGTACAGTTCAGAAAAAAATGCAGCATGTTCTACATTTTTTTCTGGAGCTGAAAAACACTGGAACTGACTGAACTGGTGTGAACTTTGCAATTGGGAACTATGTAAACTACTATCAATGTGTTTTTGATGCAGAAAAAACCACCCTGGACTGCATGTGGTATGAACTGGGCCTAAATGTGTTCAGTAAATCTCAAAGCATTAAAGATAGCCTGGAGACTGTCATCTTCATTCTTGGATTTCCACTTCGTGTATCACTAAACTAGAACAAGTGTAGGTCAGCTGTTCTCGGACTTGTGACTCACTTTGTAATGAAGCAAGGACAAGGACAGCAGACAATCAGCCTTGCACATTTAAATACAAATTCCACAATTCTATCTTGACAAGTTCCCTTTAAAAGGTCCCCTAGACTCTAAAGGGTTTTTTTCCCCATCAGCAAATTGCTTTGGGCTTGCTTTTGATCTTTATTTTCCTCTCACTTCACAGCACTAATTCACTGGACTTGGAGTCCCAGAGCTCTTACTATAGCCAATGATCTCATTTTAATGTCAGATTTTAATATCAGCAGCTTGGCTCTTATCTAACACACAGTGAAAAACACTTCAACCAGCTACAAGTAAGCAGAAGAAGCTTCATTGTAAGGAATAGGATTGGGTGTCTTTGACAGTACAGAGTCTTGAAACAACGGAGGTCGGTTTATCACACCATAGAGCAACTGCAACCCTGTAAATTTCAAATACCTTCATTTTTGTCTGTTTCGTAATGTGGCGACAGCAGCAGGAACCACAGCACACAGCTGATGATGGGCTGACACACCCTAAAGCAGCGGTTCTCAACCTGTGGGTTGTGACCCCTTTGGGGGTCAAACGACCATTTCACAGGGGGTCACCTAAGACCATCGGAAAACACATATTTCCGACGGTCTTAGGAACCGAGACACCGCTCCTCTTTTCGTCTCCAGGCAATGTGTGGTCGGAATGACATGCAGCTCCTGTCATCTGGCCACACCCCCGGGATCACTCAACAGCTCCGCCTCCTCGCCGGTGATTGGCCGCCGGAACTGTAGCTCAGGAGAGGCACACAGGCGGCCAATCACCGGCGAGGAGGTGGAGCCGAGCGGCAGCACGAAGATCAAAGAAGATCGAGTGAGGGAGCTGCCGGAGCGACTGAAGAGATCGGCCAGAGAAGGAAGACAGCTGACCGGTATGCAGTTGGTGCTGTTGCAGCCAGGTATGCTAGCTGTAGATGGGAGAGGGAGGGAGGGAGCGAGCCCAGGCGGGAGCAGGGGTTAGCAAGGTAAGTATCATTGGTGTCAGTGGGAGGAATAGTGCCCCATCATTGGTGTCACTAAGAACAATGATGGGGCACTATTCCTCCCCCCACTGACACCAACGATGGGGCACTATTCCCCCCCCCCCCACTGACACCAACGATGGGACACTATTCCTCCCCCCACTGACACCAATGATGGGGCACTATTCCCCCCCCCCACTGACACCAACGATGGGACACTATTCCTCCCCCCACTGACACCACCGATGGGGCACTATTCCTTCCCCCACTGACACCAACGATAGGGCACTATTCCTCCCCCCACTGACACCAACGATGGGGCACTATTTCTCCCACCACTGACACCAACGATGGGGCACTATTCCCCCCTCCCCACTGACACAAATGATGGGGCACTATTCCTCCCACTGACACCAATGATGGGGCACTATCCCCCCCCCCCCCACACTGACATCAATGATGGGGCACTATTCCTCCCACACTGACACCAATAATGGGGCACTATTCCTCCCACTGATACCAATGGTGAGGCACTATTCTTCCCACTGACACCAATGGTGGGGCACTATTCTTCCCACTGACACCAACGATGTGGCACTATTCCTCCCACTGATACCAAGCATGGGACACTATTCCCCCCACTGATACCAAGGATGGGACACTATTCCTCCCACTGACATCAGTGATGGGGCACTACTCCTCCCACTGACACCAATGATGTGGCACAACTCCTCCCAATGCAAAATTACAGTTATGACGTAGCAATGAAAATAATTTTATGGTTGGGGGTCACCACAACATGAGGAACTGTATTAAAGGGTCGCGGCATTAGGAAGATTGAGAACCACTGCCCTAAAGTGTCCGACATCATCAATGCCCATAGTTCCACAAAAGAGCAAATATTGCAGCTCAGAAAAAGAACAAGAAAACGATGAAACCTTTTCTTTTATAGGGTGACTGTTTTTTTATTATGTTGTTATCATAACACAGGATTGCTTTAAAAAAATAGCTGAATTTCTACTTTAAAGTGTATGTATGGGCAATTCTTTTATGCTTTTTTTTGTTTTAATTTTTTTGTTAGTTTTGGTTAGAGTAAATAAGGGTTAAAACCTGTCAAGTTTTCACTCACTTCCTATCCTGGAGAAGCATGTTAGAAAACAGTTGTGACTGGAACAGGTGTCCCCAATGATCTGAGCTGGCCATACACTAGCAAAATTTCATTTACAATTTTTTTTAAAATATTATTCAATTTTTTCTCGTGGGGTCAAATCGACGCTCATTTATATAGCAATGACAATACCTTAGATTGTATGCCCCTTGAGGGTTAGGGACTGATGTGAATGTACAATATATATGTAAAGCGCTGCGTAAATGGACGGCAATATATAAGTACCTGAAATAAATAAATAAGAAATTTCAAAGGAGTAGGATGGAATTTTTTTATACAGAATTTCTAACAATACAGGAGATCACAAATACTGGAGCATGCAAAAATCTGTTGCCGCACTGCATGGAAACCAGTTAGCTTCCAGGTTTTTTGTCAAAGCTTAACTGAAAAAGCTGAAGGTAGAATCTGATTTGCTGTCATGCACAGCTGCAACAGATTCTGAGTGCTCCAGTTTTTGTAAATCTCCCCAGCTGTGTGTTTTTTCACTTTGAAAAGTCCATTCATATCATGTAGGAAGCAAGTACTTTCCAACAACATTCGTCAAGTCATCAAAATGTACTGAGAATGTTTGGTAAAAAGTTTTTACGCACATTCATCTGAAAATCTACAAGCATATGGCCAGTCTAACCCTTACCTCTTGTTCTGGTGACAGCACTAACATTTTGGATTTCTCTTTTTGTTTCTGCGACATTGGTCACCATAACAAATAGGTGGGTGAATCACAGACATGGACAGCCATAAAAACTCAATAGAGTGTCTAACCATTTCCCACTCAAGCAAAAACTTTTAAAAAAATAAAATAAAAAAGGGTTTGCCCTTGTGTGAACTTATAATTGTTCAGTACAGTAAGCCTACTTTCACACTGATCCGCCGCAAAAACACAGCAAAAACGCATAGGCAATTTTACCACGCTTTTGCCATGCTTTCTGAGCATTTTTAAAGGACAAATGACTTAAAAACTGCACCAAAAACGCTTCTCAGAGGTGTTTCCCATTGATTTCAATGGGAAGAGGTGTTTTTGGGGTGTTCATGTTAACTTACCAAACATGCCCCAAAGACGCTGCAAGCAGGAGTTTTTACACCGCACAGCAAGCGCAACACCTCAGTGTGAAAACATACCTAGATATACATTCACATACAAAGGGAAGCGTTTTTCTTGAGCTTTTCAGGTGCTTTTTTTAATGCAAAAACGCTTCAAATACTCCTCAGTGTAAACGTAGCCTAAGACAGGGGAAAAAAAACATTTCAATCTGACAACCATCTGGAAATCCAGAGACACCAGGCAATGATACTTCACATGGGCTATTACTACAATCATCAAATTTTCTTGAAGGCAATCTTGTATTTCACTGCTACATAGAATGACAAAAATTGATATTTTTGAAAGTTAAGCCAATATTATAAACCTTTTTTTTTTATAACAAACAGATCTATCCTATCCAATAACCACAAACACTATGAACAAATAAGTCACAATAAAAACAAAGATGATAGTCAAAAAATGAATAATTGTACTTTCACTCTTTATTTCAACAGTTGCACCCAGAAGAAGATATTCCTTTCTAGCTGGAAAAGAGTTGTACAATCTTGCACTACAACAGGTGTAAGGGGCATTGGAGGTGCGGGGTGGGGAAAAGGATATTGGAAATAGTAACAAAATGTATAAAAATTTAGATTTTTTTTTCTTTTTGTTACTGAGGTCTTTTGTTGCCATGCCATGTAAATACATAACTTGATAACAAAAGAGTTCCGTGAGTTGAGTCCACCCAAAACTGATACTTTAGTTTTTGGTAGACACTGGAGAGGTAAACCACCTTAACTTTTCTTATATTTTTTGGAAACTCTATTGGTGGAACCTCTGCACTTAGTTCCTCAGATTGTACACCTTTCTGTGCCTATTATGTGGGTCTCTCATCCTCCCTGTGCAGCCCCACGGATGTCAAATTGGGAGCAGCGGTTGTGTCCGTGCATCTGCTGCGTCCCAATAGATGTGAATGTCTATAAATACCTTTCTGCACGCGGATGCCCTTCACATGGATGTACACTTAAGTAAGCCCATGTGAATGACGCTTAATGGGGGGAACCTCAACACTGATTTACAATATATATTTAGTAAAGTTCAAAGGGGAGCTGACAACCTACAAAGTGCAGTCACCCATAGCAAGCAATGTGCTTGAAAGATGAGACCTAATGTTATGGACTACTGCCCCCTGCTCTTTTACTTTGTAGTTTTATCATCATCATAGCCATTGAAGGTTAGCATTTTACGTGTCATTATTTGCCATGACATTCTCTGAAAAGTGAACAGACAATATGGAATCTGCGCATAGATTGCTATAAACACGTCAGTGCTAGCACATGTATGTTATATTTCTCCTGTGCCCCGGTAGAGCCCTTCCCGGTAACCATGGCAGTGAGACAGCAGGCTCAAGACATGTTTGCCTAGCATAAGCCCTGGATATCACCCCTCTAGTCAAACAATGAGCCAGAAGATTAACAAGGATTTCACAGCAAGGAAAAGGGGACTCATCCAAGTAATAAAAGCAATGTGCTTTCTTCTGCTTCATCCGCTAGGTATTAAGAAATCTATCCATGCACAGGGTCAAATACATAGAAAGACGATTAGGGTATGCAAGGCTCTGTACACCTCTGTCGTAGGTCTGCAGTTATCACTGTCACTGCTGAACGGTTATGGTTTAGGGCTCAGGTTCACCTTTGGAACATTTCCTACCCGCCAAATATTTGCTGCTGCATTCTGCACTTTCTCCGCTATACTTAGTGGCTCACTGTGGATTTGGTAGGGCAAAGCAACAGGTTCACCTGAATAATGTCACCCCAAGCCCAGCAGCCTTCCGCCCAGAAGAAGCTGGCAATTACAGGCCAGTAAGTTTATCATCAGTTGTAGACAAGTTAATGGAATCACTCTTGAAAGGAAGCATGATGATCACTTAAAAAGACACAACTTGCTGGATCCAAAGCACCATGGCTTTACTGAGGGCAGATCATGTCAGACTAATCTGATTGAATTTATTTACTGTATGACTGATATTTTTGACCAGGGTGGTGCTATGGACATATCCTATCTTCATTTCAGCAAAGCATTTGATATAGTTCCACATAATGATCTAATACAGAAATTGTACAAGGTCTTAACCCTTGGAATGGGACTCCAGAAATTATCTTTTTAAAATGTATTCTAGTCCAACTTGGTTCAATCTAATCCTTCATAACTCATATCTGGAGGGCCACTGGGGATGCAGAAATTCACTTTATTAGGCTCTGCTACACACAGTCAGCACTGGTCTGTTCTGGGTGCTACTGGAATGACTTGCTGTCCATCTTTGGAGTCTCTTTTGAGGATGAATTATTTCACAGTACACGCAGCTATAGACCTCATTGAAGGCTTAAAGCAGTAGTAAACTGCTTTTTATCTTGTACCTACAGGTAAGACTATAAAGCTCATCTGTAGGTTTCCTCAACGTGCACTGTTTAGGAGATTATATTATTATTATACAGGATTTATATAACGCCAAAAGTTTGCTCAGCACTTTACAATATAAAGGGAGACAATACAGCAACAATACAGTTCAATACAAGAGGGTTAGGAGGGCCCTGCTCCTTGGAGCTTACAATCTAGGAGATATATACATGTGTAGCAGACAGTGATGTTTTTAGCACATGCACACACTGCTCTCAATGGATGGCATGCCGTTCATTGAGAGAGTTGTGCTGCAGCTGTGCAGCATGCATGCGCATGGGAGTGACATCATCGCAGTTTGGCCAATAAAATGCCTGGAGCCCACAAACCCATAAGGAAGACTAAATCCCTGTCAGCAGTGACAGCGCACCTCTGGAGGGATCTGTTTTTTAGGCAAGTCTGTCGTAATGTGTTAGTATGTGGTGCAGACTAGCACAATATAACACAGGCCTGAGGGGGGACACATTTTTTCTTTTTTTAAAGTGGTATCACTGCTTATTAAGATTATGTAATTACTTTAATGCCTATAGTCTGGAAACAGATGCCCTTTAAGTCACACCTCTTATAACCACATCCAAGTTGCCACAATTGATAAAAAAAATTTTACCAGTTCCCTCATTACTGGCTAAATACAGATTGTTGTCATGAAGATTGGAGTTCTTATTAAAATAGGACAGACTTGACCATGGTCAGCAAACAGCGTGAGAGGCACACATAGCAGACTACACAAGAAAATAATATGGGTAACAGTAAAACAAGGATTCTTCTACATTTAATAGCAGTTTCTGTTTACAGGGAGGCAACGACTGTATGCTTATACCATTTCTCTGTCTTGCAGTGTTTAATTGCTTTTATAGACTTTCAGAGTCACTACATGTGAAAGCAGTCTGCTAAATATTTGTGTGTGGTTTTTCCATTTAATTAGCAATGTGTGAAGGCTTTATCCGTCTGCAGCACAAGATGGAACAAACAAACATACATACAGGACCCCACTGTCACCTCAATAAATCTCCTCAGACGTCTGGTTGGAGCCCAGGAAGGATGAAGGAAAAGCCACACATTTCCTGCTGCTCACTCACTTTTTGACTATTTAAAGCACAGTAGTAGTAAGTCAGAAATAAATAAAGGGAAATATGAGAAAAAGGATGTCTGAAGTATCCTCAATATTAATATATATATATATATATATATATATATATATATATATATATATATACACACATATATATACACCTTCTGCAGTCTCTTGTACAGGACACAAAAGTACTAGAGCACAAAGTGCCTGAAGGATAAACAGCCCAGACTCTCCTGAGTTTCCTGTGCAGTACATACATATGTCATCTGAAGTCCTCAACTTCAGTCCAAAACATTATCTGCAGACTCCATACACACCACCTGCATTCTGCCACCTGCGAACTCCTGTACAGTAAGATATGTGCCACCTGTGAACTCCAGTACAGTAAGATATGTGCCACCTGCGAACTCCTTTACAGTAAGATATGTGCTACCTGCAAACTCCTTTACAGTAAGATATGTGCCACCTGCGGACTCCTGCAGAGTAGGTGCAGCCACCTGTGGACTTCTGTAGGGTGGAGCAGCCATCTGCAGACTAGACACCAGTGGACTCTAGAGTACACACAATCAGTTGCCCTCTACAGGTTTTTGCACACACACACACACACACATACACACACAGTGAAACTGATACCTATGTGTAAACAGTCATACTGACCTTTGCAAGTCTTTTGGTCTGGCTGCAGGGTAAATCCTACAGGGCAACTGCAGCGGACTCCCGTGGCAGTATCCTTGCAAGTGCGATCACATCCTCCGTTATTTACAGCACATGTTTCTGGGGATATAAAACAAAGAGTGATTCTACAGTTAACAGCACAGCTATCTATTGCACATTAACAAACATAATCACTGACACATACAGATCAAACACTCAGGTCTGATTGATCAAAGATCTGGTAATGTCTATAAGAAGATCTGGTAATGTAAATAACAAGACCCATTCAACAGGAAGACTATTCAGCATAAAGATACAGTATAAAATAATGTAAGAGCAAAGGATGCCTCATTGTGTGCCAAAGCTAGACAGGGATAAGATGTAAGGAGTTGCAATAGAACAGAGCACACACCAGTACAGGATGCACTCATTTACTGGATCTTCTATGTCAAATAATCTGTTTATACTCATCAAGGGAATCGTATACATGAGTTATCACTGCAGCATTGATTTCAGCTGCAGGTACTGTCTTTTCAAGCAAAAAGTGGACCTTGATGTTCTCTATTTTATGAAGTCTCTTCAGTTATTTTTGTGCAATCTTTGTTCTCGAGTTTAAAAAGTTCACAAAAAAGAATGTTTACAAATTTAAAAAAGCTAAATAAAACATAAAAGGTGATAGAAACTGAAACATGCAAAAAGAAGGAAATCCTTACTGCTATGTATATTTTTAGACAAAAAAAAAATCCAGTGGACACAGTTTTATAACTTTGAACATACAGACTTATTTAATGAACAGTTCTGGCTCTTAATGCAAAGCTCCAGTTGTTTTTGAAAAAAATTAAGTCAGCAGCTGCAAAAACTTTGGCTGTTGACCTTTAATAAACAGCAGTGTGGTCACCCGAAGGGCCGGCATCTTAACTGTGGGCACCTGGCTGTGACAGTTTGCGGCTTCACAGCCGGGTGTCTGCCGTGTTGCGCATTGTAATTGGTCCCACAGTCTTCTGGGACCTGTGCCATGTCCCAAAAGACTGCAGGGAGTGAGGGTGGAAGGAAAACATCCGCTCGGATCACCTAGGCGATCCAAGTGGAAGTGGGAGCGGGTACCTGTCAAAACTAGGTACCCACTCCCCTCCTCCAAAAAAGATTGCCAAACGAGAAAGAGGGGGGTGGAAGGAGGCCTTAAAACTTCCCCTTTTGGGTGGCTTTTCGCTTTAAGTGCTGTGCAGTAAGCCTCAGTAACCAATCAGAATACATTCCACTGCAGTCAGAACAGCACCTGGTGGTTTCCTATTGGTCACTATGGATCCCTGCACTTAGTCATGAGAACCCCTGACTGTGAAAGTAAGTAAACTCTGTCTACTATGAATGCATATAAGAATAATCAACATCAAAACAAACTGCTCTAGGTTGCTTAAAAGGCATTCATTTTTTACATCTAAGGAGCACATGCCCTATTTCTGTTTTCAAGTTTTTACATGGCAGCTACTACAGTAATGCTCAGTGAGAACCTGCCCGTAATAAGCCTTTTTTAATTGATATCCATGCAGTCACTGTTTCATTAGTTTGTCATATATGAATTACTGCATTTTAATATAACGTCCGTAGGGTAGAGCTCTTGGCTCCTTTTCATGTTTTCCAGGCTCTTCCTCTCTGTTCTGTTTGTTGTTTGAAGTCAGATGTTAACAGACCTCAACATCTCAAACTGACATGTACACACAAACATACAAAGCTGAAAGAGCCACAGCAGTGAACTAACTGCCTTCTCCCTTAAAGTAGTTGTATGCATGAAGGTAAAATGCCTTCTGTTTTCAGCAGACCCCCCCAGCCCCTCCTAAATGTTACCTGAGCCCCATCTTGATCCAGCGATGTGCATGAGAGCCTCAGCATCCCCTGGGTCTCTCCCTCCTCACTGGCTCCAGCTACTCTCAATCAAAGCCAGTGAGTCAATGAGAGAGCAGGGAGTGAGGCTGAGTTGCGCTCCATTTGTGAATAGACACAGAGCAGTGGCTCGGGAGCAAGCCCACTCCAGTGTCCCCATAGCAAGCTGCTTGCTATGGGAGAACTAGGCACGAGGGAGGGAGCAGGAGTGTCAGGAAAACGAGAAGAGGAGGATTGGGGTTGCTCTGTGCAAAACCACTACATAGAGCAGGTTGATATGACACGTTTTTTATTTTTAAACAAAACAAAACTGCCTTTAATATCACTTTACGTTTCACTCTGAGACAGTTTCCAACAACTGCTATGCACAGGGCACAATAGGACTCTTCTCATGGGGGCACAACAAAATATCAGTCAAAAACCATGTAAACTTGAAATAAATTAAAATTCACGCTAGGAAAGAGCTACAAGAACACCTTCCCTTCTTCTCCTCTCTATAACACATTGTGGCTGGATTTTGTACCCTCAAAGATAACTAGGAACAATAAGAGACATTTATGGAAACCATCTTCATTTGATTTTGTTATGTCACATCTTTTATCTTAACCATTTGACGCGCGGCCAATAGCCGTATGGCGTCCGGAAAAATGCATTAGCTTTCCGGGAGGCCGCCATTTGGCGTACTCCCGCACATGCGCAGCGGCGCGATCTGTCACCGGCCGTGTACCTCGGACACGGCCGATGACAGATCTGAGTATCGGCCCCATTGCCGGTACCATGTGACCTGCTGTGACCAATCCTTAGGCTCCCAAATATTAAACTATATATTTATAGGTTGATCCAGGGAATATCCACTTGCCTCTTGGGTGATCAGGAAGGATTTTTTTCCCTGCTGGAGCAAATTGCATCACGCTTTATTGGGGTTTTTTGCCTCCCTCTGGATCAACTGTGGGTGTAGGATTGTGTATATAGGATTGTATAGATCCCCCCCCCTTCCACTGGTTGAACTGGATGGACTTTTTTCAACAAGACTAACTATATAGCTGTAACTTGTATACATTTCATCTGTATATTTAGCTGTTTGTTGTTAGTTACTGTATAACTCTGATTCCAATGTAGATCCCACTACCATGTTTATCTTTGTGGGACCACCTCATTCATCGGACTCTGGTCTAACAACAGCTGCATAGTTTGTCCGCTGAACATCAGTAATAGGACAAAGGTTTCAAATTGTTCCTGAATGCCATTTTCCTAACTGTTCCAAAAGCTACATCTTTCTCTGCCAGCTCACATCCAACACATTTTTAACAGAAAGTTCAGAGGCTGACCCATGTTCCTTTAAATACAGGAGGAGACATTACTGGCTGGCTCTTTCCAGCTGACCTAAAAGTAAAGGGTTTAACTAATCTCGTTGAGTATTCAGGACCATTCTTTACTATAAATGCTTTTTGAATAGATACTGGCAAAGCACAGAACAGAGCACTATGTAAGGAGATCTTTAATGCCCCTCTTAAGATGTATAGAAACATGGAGCTTTCCCGAGACGTCATGGATGTTGAGATCTACTTTTTAGCACGTCTCTACTCTATAGGTGCAACACAACAAAGTGTCACTAGAAAAAAAAATATTTGATTCCATTTCATGGACACATGATTGAACATATTTCTTGGGCAGGAAAAGTCCTGTTCCTGGATAGTGTCCAGAAAGTGGAAGAGACACACCAGACTTACTTTCCCATGTCATGGCTGACTGGTTGAATAGGTCAAGGGTTAGTTACTTAGCACAAATAGTCTGAAAAAGGCCATGTTTTGTGTTTCTCTTCACAGGGATTTAGCAAAGTAAAAGAAAAAAGGGTGAAAAAAATGGAATCATGAACCTTGATGGGGTAAGGACAGCTTGTACTTGAAAATCCATAAAAAGCAGATTTTTGCAAAAATAAATACATTATCCTGTAAGCAAGGCCAAGCCTGGTTCAATTCAAAGAGTCATTTTAGCTTTTGTTAACATTTAAGAGATAAGAGTGGCATACAACTATATAAGCTTTTACCAGTTTTGTAGCAAGTAGAGCTAACTTGTTACTGAACAAGAGAGGCTGTGCTCCCTGTATGCATCTAAACCCAAGAACAAAAACATATTATACTGTAGCTTACAAGTCCACAGATGTAGTAGCAGCATTAGCTTTTATTCAGGCTAAGAACATTTTCTTTTTTTTGCGAGTACTGAAAACACCTGTTTATCCTGCCACAAATTCTTTGTCCTAGTAACTTCCTGTGTACTGAACTACAATCTCAAATAATATTATCAACTTTATGAGTTATTTTTTGAATAATAAAACAACTCTCCTCTATGTAATTGAGATGCAGAGGAGCTTGAAGTCCAAGTCAGGCGAGCAGCATAGGGTCCTGCTCCTCCACAGTCAGGACGTGAGTGTAAATCTCACTAATGGGTACATGGATTAAAAAAAAAAAAAATTATATATATATATATATATATATATATATATATATATATATATATATATACAGTCAGGTCCATAAATATTGGGACATCGACACAATTTTAACATTTTTGGCTCTATACACCACCACAATGGATTTGAAATGAAAAAAACAAGATGTGCTTTAACTGCAGACTGTCAGCTTTAATTTGAGGGTATTTACATCCAAATCAGGTGAACTGTGTAGGAATTACAACAGTTTGCATATGTGCCTCCCACTTGTTAAGGGACCAAAAATAATGGGACAATTGGCTTCTCAGCTGTTCCATGGCCAGGTGTGTGTTATTCCCTCATTATCCCAATTAAAATGAGCAGATAAAAGGTCCAGAGTTCATTTCAAGTGTGCTATTTGCATTTGGAATCTGTTGCTGTCAACTCTCAAGATGAGATCCAAAGAGCTGTCACTATCAGTGAAGCAAGCCATCATTAGGCTGAAAAAACAAAACAAACCCATCAAAGAGATAGCAAAAACATTAGGCGTGGCCAAAGCAACTGTTTGGAACATTCTTAAAAAGAAGGAACGCACCGGTGAGCTCAGCAACACCAAAAGACCCGGAAGACCACGGAAAACAACTGTGGTGGATGACCGAAGAATTCCTTCCCTGGTGAAGAAAACACCCTTCACAACAGTTGGCCAGATCAAGAACACTCTCCAGGAGGTAGGTGTATGTGTGTCAAAGTCAACAATCAAGAGAAGACTTCACCAGAGTGAATACAGAGGGTTCACCACAAGATGTAAACCATTGGTGAGCCTCAAAAACAGGAAGGCCAGATTAGAGTTTGCCAAACGACATCTAAAAAGCCTTCACAGTTCTGGAACAACATCCTATGGACAGATGAGACCAAGATCAACTTGTACCAGAGTGATGGGAAGAGAAGAGTATGGAGAAGGAAAGGAACTGCTCATGATCCTAAGCATACCACCTCATCAGTGAAGCATGGTGATGGTAGTGTCATGGCGTGGGCATGTATGGCTGCCAATGGAAGTGGTTCTCTTGTATTTATTGATGATGTGACTGCTGACAAAAGCAGCAGGATGAATTCTGAAGTGTTTTGGGCAATATTATCTGCTCATATTCAGCCAAATGCTTCAGAACTCATTGGACGCCGCTTCATAGTGCAGATGGACAATGACCCAAAGCATACTGCAAAAGCAACCAAAGAGTTTTTTAAGGGAAAGAAGTGGAATGTTATGCAATGGCCAAGTCAATCACCTGACCTGAATCCGATTGAGCATGCATTTCACTTGCTGAAGACAAAACTGAAGGGAAAATGCCCCAAGAACAAGCAGAAACTGAAGACAGTTGCAGTAGAGGCCTGGCAGAGCATCACCAGGGATGAAACCCAGCGTCTGGTGATGTCTATGCATTCCAGACTTCAGGCTGTAATTGACTGCAAAGGATTTGCAACCAAGTATTAAAAAGTGAAAGCTTGATTTATGATTAATATTCTGTCCCATTATTTTTGGTCCCTTAACAGGTGGGAGGCACATATGCAAAGTGTTGTAATTCCTACACCGTTCACCTTATTTGGATGTAAATACCCTCAAATTAAAGCTGACAGTCTGCAATTAAAGCACATCTAGTTTGTTTCAGTTCAAATCCATTGTGGTGGTGTATAGAGCCAAAAATGTTAGAATTGTGTCGATGTCCCAATATTTATGGACCTGACTGTATATATATATATATATATATATATATATATACACACACATATACATGTATACACATATACATACACACAGTGAGGAACAGAAGTATTTGAACACCCTGCGATTTTCTCCCACTTAGAAATCATGGAGGGGTCTGAAATTCACATTGTAGGTACAATCCCACTCTGAGAGACAGAATTTAAAAATAAAAAAATTCAGGAAATCACATTGTATGATTTTTAAAGAATTTATTTGTCTTGCACTGCTGAACAAAAGTATTTGAACACCTAAGAAACAGCAAGAATTCAGGCTTTTAAAGACCTGTTACTGTGCCTTTAAAAAGTCAACCTCTACTCCACTCATTAATCTAACTTAGTAGCACCTGTCTGAGCTCTTCAAAGACACCTGTCCACCCCACAGTCAGTCAGACGCCAACTACTACCATGAGCAAGACCAAAGAGCTGTCAAAAGACACCAGAGACAAAATTGTGGACCTCCACAAGGCTGGAAAGGGCTACGGGGCAATTGCCAAGCAGCTTGGTGAAAATAGATCAACTGTTGGAGCAATTGTTAGAAAATGGAAGAGGCTAAAGACGGCTGTCAGTCTCCCTCGGACTGGGGCTCCATGCAAGATCTCACCTCGTGGGGTATCACTGATAAGAAAGGTGAGGAATCAGCCCAGAACTACAAGGGAGGAGCTGGTCAATGACATGAAGAGAGCTGGGACCACAGTTTCAAAGGTCACTGTCGGTAGAACACTACGCCATCATGGTTTCAAATCATGCATTGGACGGAAGGTTCCCCTGCTCAAGTCATCACATGTCCAGGCCCGTCTGAAGTTTGAAGTTTGCCCATGACCATCTGGATGATCCAGAGGAGGCATGGGAGAAAGTCATGTGGTCAGATGAGACCAAAGTAGAACTTTTTGGTCTAAACTTCACTCGTCGTGTTTGGAGGAAAAAGAAGGATGAGTTGCATCCCAAAAACACCATCCCTACTGTGAAGCATGGGGGTGGTAACATCATGCTTTGGGGGTGCTTTTCTGTGAAGGGGACAGGACAACTGCACTGTATTAAGGAGAGGATGAATGAGGCCATTTATTGTGAGATTTTCAGCAAAAACCTCCTTCCCTCAGTCAGAGCATTGAAGATGGGTTGTGGCTGGGTCTTCCAACATGACAACGACCCAAAGCACACAGCCAGGATAACCAAGGAGTGGCTCCGTAAGAAGCATATCAAGGTTCTGAAGCGGCCTAGCCAGTCTCCAGACCTAAATCCAATAGAACATCTTTGGAGGGAGCTGAAACTCTGTGTTGCTCAGCGACAGCCCCGAAACCTGACAGATCTAGAGGAGATCTGTGTGGAGGAGTGGGCCAAAATCCCTGTTGCAGTGTGTGCAAACCTGGTCAAGAACTACAGGAAACGCTTGACCGCCGTAATTGCAAACAAAGACTTCTGTACCAAATATTAACACTGATTTTCTCAGGTGTTCAAATTCTGTCTCTCAGAGTGGGAATGCACCTACAATGTGCATTTCAGACCCCTTCATGATTTCTAAGTGGGAGAACTTGCAAAATCACAGGGTGTTCAAATACTTCTGTTCCTCACTGTATGTATGTATATATATATATATATATATATACACACACACACACATATATACACACACACACACACATATACATACACACACACACACACACTATATACACATGCGTGCGCACACATTATTTTAAGAATTGTGAGGTGTTCTAACTTCTAAAAATCCAAGGAGCAGGGCCCTCCTAACCGTCTTGTATTGCACTGTATTGTTGCTGTATTGTCTCCCTTTCTATTGTAAAGTGCTGAGCAAACTACTGGTGATATATAAATCCTGTATAATAATAATAAAAAGTTTTTTTATTGTTGTCTATGCCTTTCTGGTAACAACCAAACTCCCACTATCTTTACAAACGTGGAAGTAAAATCTCTCCAGTGGATTCAGAAACAGAATTTCTCTCGAGTTAAACCTTTAAAGTATATCTGAAACCAAAGTAGGGAATGGTTAAAACCATTGTAGGTTGTTTTTTTTTACATGTGTTTCTTTAAAGATGAACTCCAGGATAGGCAAAAAAAAAAAAATCACCCATTAGTACAACCCCCTACACAAAACACTAAACAGTTAATAACATTTTGAAAATCCTGACTATATAGGAGAAAAGTCTAACTGAATTTTCTTGACCTCAGCTTTGTAATTCAAAAGATAACAGCATTTGCCCTGCCAAGGAGGAGGTGTAGCAGTAGGGATATCCTCTCCTCTTTCTCTCTGCAGTAAAAGTAAACTACAGTTCCCATCAACAACAGGGAATTGTAGTGAATGTGGGCGGGTACACTTAGTCTGTACATCTTGAATTTGCCTGAGAGTGAGTCTTGATCCACCCACCACTGCAGGTAAAGCTGAATTACATCACTGCTTCCTGGAAAAAACTACAGAAGGCATGTGGCAATACCAGTGGCTGGGGAAAAGGGGGCATGGCAGCCCATGGTCTTACAAACAGGAAACCAAAGAGAATTACCGGTTTGATTTGAAAATTAATAGGCTATTTCAGAGCAACTACTGAGTGAACCAGAAGATGGATGACATATTCTGTAAAGATAGAAAATCAGCAATAAGGACATGTAAAGAAGTTTTTGCCCGGAGTTCTGCTTTAAGGAGAATTAAATTTACTTCCTATCTTATACACACAAAATCCCTATTCACAGCTGTGTGTTTCAGGTGAGGTGCATTCCGAAATCCTGACTGCTTCATCTTTGATGCACTTTCATCAAAACACACAATACATAGTTCAATGGAAGTGCATCTAAAATGCTTGTAAACTGCAATGAACCAGACCAAAGGGAAGTGAAAGAAAATCTGACCAGAGTAAAATAAACTCATCCTTCGTTGTCACCTGAACACGTGTTCCCATGAAAGACTGCCCCTCTATTCCTGTCAAACTCAAAATGAGGGATTTTCTCTCTTTTTTAAACATAGTAACAATGACCACCATGAAAGATAGTGAGTGAAACTTGTCGCAGCAAGGGCACGCATACCAATAAAAAACTGTCAGGAGTCCTAACCATTCCATACTATATAATACAAAATAAGCTTTTTGTACTTCTTATAAAAAATATTTTTCTTGAAGTTCATAGAGGACACAGGAATTCAGAAATTCTGAAACAATGAGGACATACAGTTGTGTTCAAAATAAAAGCAGTGTGTTGAAAAAAGTGAATAAAGCTCAAAATCCTTCTAATAGCTTTTATTTCCATACACAGAAACAATTGAGTACTGTCTGTGATACTTTTTTTATTTGCACTAACATACAATTTTGAGGACAAGCTTTCAGGGTATGTCCCCTTCTTCAAGGTCCAAGCAGTACTATACAAATCACAAAGTTTCAGCAGAATATTAGAAGGGATGAAAAAAAAAAAAAGAGGCTAGAGATAAGAGACAGCAAAAGCGATGGGGGAGGGGAGGGGGGGGGGAATACTACACTCACACAGAGGCAGTCATGCTTGAGGTAATAAAACTGTTGGATAATGGTTGAGGAATCTCATGTCCAAATTCAGGCCGTTATCTCTTGTGTCAAATAGAATTATCATTCTTAGTTCAAAAGTTTTTCTTTCCTGAATACATTTGAAATTTCCTTTAAGAACTAAAATATTGAGGTCTCCCATTGTGTGGCCTGGTTGTGCGAAATGGTGTCCTACAGGTGTCCAGAGGTCATCTTCTTTATGTTCCTTGATGGTATGTCTGTGCAAATTCATCCTTGTTTGCAACTTCTGTCCTGTTTCACCAACATAAGATCCTTTGCTACATTTTCTGCACTGGATAAGGTACACAACATTACTGGAGGTGCAGCTGTATGATATGGAAATATTGAAGATCCCTTTTGAGTGTCTGACACTTTTTGATGGATTGATTTGGTTGCACAGTTTGCAGCGTTTTCTATTGCAGGGTGTGCTTCCATTATTTGTGACATCTTGATCAGAAGGAAGTTTCTTCAGTGTTTGGGGGTCGTATGACAAACTGTCTCCGGCCACTAGACCCAAAAAGAACAATCTCACTTTCATCAGTCCACAAAATGTTGCGCCATTTCTCTTTAGGCCAGTCAAAGTGCTCTTTGGCAAATTGTAACCTCTTCAGCACGTCTTTTTTTCAACAGTGGGACTTTGCGGGAACTTTTTAAACAAGTTACGCTGTTCTTCTGAACAATGTCTGGAACGACCCATTTTCCTCAGAATTTCAGAGAAATGCACTGTAACCAGCATGTACAACATTTGCTGCCTTCCTTCCTTAAATAAGAGCAATAATTGGCACTCGTTTTTCAAAGAATGAATGACCTCACTAATAGAACTCCACACTGCTATTATTTTGAACATGCCCCTTTCAGTTAGTGATTCAATTACACAGAATCAGCAGCATGCATGTCATGACTGTTGGGTCTGTTGGATTTCTATTACTCTACTACACCTGTTAATAAATTATTTGCCATGTAGAAATATCATTTCTACCAAAAACAGTGATTGATCAGGTTAGTGATTTCTGACTGCTATTATTTTGAACACAACTGTATACTGCTGCCTACAGGAGGATTGGACACTGACAAACAGAAAAATAAGATGAAGGCTAGCCCCCATAAAACATCATCTAACAGTTATGACTTAGTTGTGTGAGCAAGCTGTATAGTAGTCCAATAAACAGAGAACATAAGGACTGTCCCTCATTGGACTTCAATAAATAACACCAAATCCAAAAACGGTTCAACTGAGAAAGATGTCCAAAAAACGTGAAAAAAATCTTTCTGCAGGTTAGGGAGGGTGGTAAGGGAGTTGGTCAAAGTTAATAAGGCATTGTATGGGAACTGGTAAGGGACTCTGGTTACATTATGATCTTTATAGAATGCAATCGCTAGGGGTTCCAGAGCCAAAAAAAAAGAGCTGGGGCCAGGGGGCTGCCCCTATAAATCGAAAGGGTGCAGAAAAATAGCCAGCATATTTGACCGAAACCGACGGAGTTGAGTACAGGGCCTTAATTCAGGCTAAAAGGGCCTCTCCCAAACCTCAGCGAACCAGCACAAATTGCAGGTACTCCCATGACAGGGAGCCAAACACCTTGTACATATCTAGAGAAAGAAGGAAGCTAGGGATTTTCTGCTGATGCAAAAGACATGGTCACAGACCTATCTTCACAGGACAAAGCCCACCTGGTCTCTATGTATCAAGAAGCGTAAGTATTTGTTAATGCAAGTGCCCAAGATTTTCCCCAAAATCTTTAGGTCCTTTATACAAGAGTGAGACAGGCTGGAAGGCCTGTGGTTCAGAAGTGTCATCCGTCCTTTTAGGGATCATAGAGATATGGGTTCTGAGTGCATTTGGGAAAATTTCAAAGCATTAAAATACACCGTGCAAAAAAATTAAAGGAACACTTTTTAATCAGAGTATAGCATCAAGTCAATTAAACTCCTGGGATATTGATCTGGTCAGTTAAGTAGCAGAGGGGGTTGTTAATCAGTTTTGGCTACTCTGGAGTTAGTGAAACTAACAGGTGCACTAGATGGGCAACAATGAGATGACCTCCAAAACAGGAATGGTTTTACAGGTGGAGGCCACTGACATTTTTTTCCCTACTCATCTTTTCTGTTTTTCACTAGTTTTGCATTTGGCTAGGATCAGTGTCACTACTGGTAGCATGAGACAATACCTGGACCCTACAGAGGTTGCACAGGCAGTCCAACTCCTCCAGGATGGCACATCAATACGTGCCATTGCCAGAAGGTGTGCTGTGTCTCCCAGCACGGTCTCAAGAGCATGGAGGAGATTCCAGGTGACAGGCAGTTATTCTAGGAGAGATGGACAGGGCCGTAGAAGGTCAATAACCCATCAGCAGAACCAGTAACTGCTCCTTTGTGCAAGGAGGAAAAGGATGAGCATGGCCAGAGCCCTACAAAATGACCTCCAGCACGCCACTGGTGTGAATGTCTCTGACCAAACAATCAGAAAAAGACTTCATGAGGGTGGCCTGTGGGCCCGATGTCCTCTAGTGGGCCCTGTGTTCACTGCCTGGCACCACAGAGCTCGATTGGCATTTGCCACTGAACACCAGAATTGGCAGGTCCGCCACTAGCGCCCTCTGCTTTTCACAGATTAGAGCAGGTTCACCCTGAGCACATGTAACAGACGGGAAAGGGTCTGGACAAGCCGTGGAGAACATTATGCTGCCTTTAACATCATTCAACATGACTGTTTTGGTGGTGAGTCAGTGATGGTCTGGGGAGGCATATCCATGAAGGGACGCACAGACCTCTACAGGCTAGACAATGGCACCATAACTGCCATTAGATTTTGGGATGAAATTCTTGGACCCAATGACAAAGCTTACACTGGTGCAGTGGGTCCTGGGTTCCTCCTGGTGCACGACAATGCCCGGCCTCATGTGGCAAGAGTATGCAGGCAGTTCCTGAAGGATGAAGGGATTGATACCATTAAATGGGCCCCACGCACATCTGACCTAAATCCAATAGAACACCTCTGGGATATCATGTTTCAGTCCATCCAACACCGCCAGGTTACGCCTCAGACTGTCCAGGAGCTCAGTGATGCCCTGGTCCAAATCTGGGAGGAAACACCTCAGGACACCATCTGTCATTTCATTAGGAGCATGCCCAGACATAGGTCAGGCCTGCATACAAGAACGTGGGGGCCATGCAAACTACCGAGTACCATTTTGAGTTGCTGCAATGAAATTTAAGCAAAACGGACTAGCCTGCTGCATAATTTTTTTCACTTTGATTTTCAGGGTGTCTTTGAGTTCAGTCCTCTGTAGGTTGATAATTTTCATTTCCATCAAACGATGGGGCATCTTTATGTTCCTAACACATTACCCAGTCCATATCAGTATAGATATCCAGCATGATATTTTTCCCATTGAGATCTGATGTGTTTTAAAGTGTTCCTTTAATTTTTTTGAGCAGTGTAGTTGACCAAGTCGGGTGCCAGGAGGGCCCAAACTTTCTTAAAATACAAGCCAGAAAACCTATCTGGGCCCAGAGCTGTTGAAGGCTTCAAGGATTTTATCACCTGAAAAACTTCAGATTCTGAGATGCTCGCATTCATTCCGTAAAGTGTTATTAAACCCACAACAGTAAAATTCTGTATGTGCAGTAAAGCATGCTTGATATGCTCACTGTGGAACCTAATGGGTTAATCCTCTGCATTGTGTAAAAATGCGGTTTGATCCGGACTTCTCTTATCCTCCCCTTCGATCTCCTGATAAGATATATCATGTGGAGACACTCTGCACATGCTCAGTTTGGTGTGTATTGCTAGAGGTGTTTTTTTTTTTCCTTGGGATGTTCTCAGCACAGGGCCAATCAGCACTGACCAGACAGAGGTCAGGGGTTCTGCATCCTCCTAGAGCAGAAAGAATACTCCTCCTACAAGGTTTAAGCAGTGCTCTGCTGAACACTGACAGACGTCACAAGACTGCTATATACTGCTGTTGAGAAAAGGTATTTAGCGGTTTATATTTACTAAAATAACTGCATTTCCATGTTCTGTGTACTGTGAGAGACCAGATAGAGTCAATGCAGTGTCTGGGGTTTAGTAACACTTTAAATTTTCAACCCTAGACATCAAGGAAGACATGTCCCAAGGAGGAGCAGGGATGTCTAAGACAGCCATCCAAACTCGTATGAGATAATCTAAATAGAGAACTATCTGGAACAATAAACCAAGGGGATGGTCAAGGATCTAAGAAGTTGGTGACAAACCCAATGGAACCAACTTAAAGGCATTGTGCACTTGTCACACCCTGTGCCGTTTGTCTGCCTTACCATCTAATAAGGGGCTCACATGTTACTGCTGCAGTTTGTAGCATCATGGCTGATAAATTCCTCATGTCCTGATTCACCTAGCTTTTCCCTATCAACTAAAGGAACATGCAACTTCTTGTTCCAACTCACGCAGTGTCCAATGCATGGCTTGTCATTCCTCTGCATCACAAAAGTGGAAGTGCAAACATGATTAAACCACATCCCAACCCGTTATTGTTCTGCCTGTTTGTGGCTGTGTCAGATCTAATTACTAAAACTGAGTGCTAGACTGAGAGACCCAGGGATTGTGGGATATATAGTTTCTTCACAGAAAGTTTCAGTTCTTCGACTACAGACATAGGTTATGCATTAACCTTTGCAGTGTCATACTGCATGCCTCGTGTTTGAATAGAAGCATAAATTCTCTACTATAGACTGTGTGTACAGGCCAACAAATGACACTTTGAAACTACATGACCAATGTACATCTTATGCTGGTAAAAAACACAACGTGTATTTAGGTTTTTAATGCCTTTAAGCAAGAGAGACTGACAAACAAAATAAAAAATAGGGGTAAAAGAAGCACCCCCCGCCAAAACAAGATTGGGATCACAACCACTCATTACTGATGCAGCAACACCATAATACAATAAGATGAGCAGACCTGTCCACAAGGACTAGAACCTGACAGGTAAAACTATCTGCAGATCTTGTGTACCTGATAGAGGACAGGACTTGATACGATTCGGGGAAAAGTCCAAAGCTGTGGGATGATAGGGCGGAATCTTAGCCAGAGAGATAGGACTGATCACCTGATTAAGGACAGGAGCAGGAAAGTTATTTTCCCAAGAACTTCCTAAGGAGGCTGCAAATTAGCCATAATAGAAGAGCATGGAATCCAAAACCAAATTTACGGAAATCCCCATATGTGTACTATCTCCCACAGGGAGTGTCTGCACAAGGTTTATAGAGTGAGTTGTCTGCTGACAAATTAAGGGTAACAACAGCCCCTCTAGCAATAGTTTCTTCCTGCCGTGCAGGAGAAGCACACAAAAAACGGCACAAACTTTCTTCCCCAAAATGAAGACTACAAGATGGAGAGGACCAGAAGGCAAAAGCAGTACCTCTAAAGAAAATTGTGTTGTTGAGTAATATCTTCAATGTCATCCAGTGTAGGGACAAGATTACTCAACCTGCCACAGGGAGAATTCTCAAGCCTTCCCACAGGAAAAGGCCGTACAGCATAAGGTGATATCCAACAGAGTGCAGGTAAAGGGACCTACTCACAGAGATGTCCCCTGAAGAAGCAGACACCAAGTGCTCTAGGGAACCAGACTCAAGTCCCAGACATGAGGACAATTCTAAAACAGTATGAGGGTAAGGAATCACCTCATAGACCCTAGAACACTGAGGGTGAATATCAGGGACCATTAGATCCATAGGCACCTGTACATCTTGCCTCCATCATCACCATCTCTGGCTTCTGGACCATGTTAGAGTAAAAGGATCTCTCGGTACGCACTGCTACATTACAAGAGGTAGAGGGAAAGGGCTCTTCTGACCTTCCTGCAGATCTGCTGCATTCGGGTAGGAGCATATTGTTGCTGCCTGAGGCATTGGTAATGACAGGGTCAAGAACCACTCCAAAGAGACGTTACTTGAAGAGAAGATGTATCAGCTGTTTCTTCGGTGTCTCATCAGAATCCTGGACACGGAGTCAAGAGTCCCCTATGCATTAGAACATACATCAGTCCTGTTTAAGACACAAGTTCAGAGGCTTGAAATAGACAGTCACAGTTAAAGCAGGAGGCTGTAGATATCTGTATCAACTGCTCTATAATGTGTGGGCCTACCACAGTGGTGGAAGGCTTCTCGATAAGGAGTGTAATCCACTCTGGCATGGTTTGACAGATCAAAGTTACATTAAGAATCGATAGGGGACAAACCAGTTAATTCACTTTGGAATCTAAGGGAGTTCAACTTCCTGTCAGTGAAGTCTCCAAAGTACCTTCAACCTTTTTAATGAAACCTTTGGTGTATCCACATTGGGCATTGATCACCTATTAATGAAAACCTTTTGAAAGGAGAAATGCTCTGGCATAGTGTCTGTTGGGCTTTCAAGGTGTTTCTAGTCTGCATAGAGGAAATTCTCAAAGAGCGGGTGAAGTGGAAAGGAACTTCAAAAGGCCTTTAACAGTAGGCTGATCCTCAAAATGCACAGTAATACCCACTGTATCAATAAGGTTTGAAACAATCCCTTGTATACATGAGTCCACTGAAGGAGACTGCAGTGATTCAAACACTGCCTTTTTCTGAATCTGATTCATAAATAACAACAACAGGAGCTTCAGACAGACTCTGTCTGAGGTGGTGCCAGAGTACACATAGGACACCTATGGACAGAATGACACAGTAGCTGGGCGCAAACGGCTAGGAATCTCTAGGACCACATAGCAACAGGGATCCCAAGTTACACATTACAGCTATACCAGAAAATTGCCCTCGGAACTAAGAGGGGCAATTGTGATGAGGTTACCGTAGCAGCGAGACTATCCGCTATGGGTCTTTGAGAAGATATGTTGTGCTGTGTGGTGATCAACAGCTAGGCTCAGTGTGAACCAAGGTCTCACGTACTCACAAACCCACGCAACTGGTGCTGATCAGAGTTACAGATGGGCATAAATGACTGAAACACTGTAGGTGGACAGAGGAGTGAAACTGCAGATCCACTTTGTGCTTCAAATGCAGGAGTAGCAGTGAGACGGTGCTTCTTCTAGGTTGGAAGAGAACATGGACAGCATGCAAGTGCAGAACAACAGCTAGCAGATGGCAGTGCTCAACTCCTCAGCTTGTCATAGGCTGAGGTCAAGCTCGGAGACCAGTGGCTGTAGCAGTAGAGAGGTTCACAAGTAGTCAGCTGGAAATGTACAAGCAAGTCCCCCTAGTAGACAATGCAGGCTAACCTGAGGTACGGAGTCTAAGCACTAACCGGTATTCACAAGAGCTCCTGATGGTGGAGAGGAGTATTGCTGCATGTTAGTACCAGGTCACGGTCCTTAGGATCGTCCAACCAGGAACTGAGAAAGCTAGGGTCTCGTAGCAGAAATAACAGGTAGGAATCAAGCAGAAGCATAGTCAGTAAACAAGTCAAAGGTCAGTAACAGGTACAACCCCAATCCAAAATAGTTGGGACACTATGTAAAATCTACATAAAAACAGAATGCAATGATTTGCACCCATATTTTATTCACAATAGAAAATGGAAAACTTATCAATGGCAGCAATAGGTTTCAAAAAAGTCTGGACCATTTTAAATGAGCTTTAAAAAAAGAAAAAATGTCTTACATATTTAGTGGATTACTTACATTTTTTTCAATATGTCATCATAATCTGGTTACATCATTGTCAGGTGACAGCTATCTCTTTAAAAACTTTTTTTCAGCACCATTTCCATGTGTTGCCTGCACAATTAATCTTATGCTTTACGAGTGGCTGATGGTATAAATTGTTCTACTTCTTCATCTCTATGATTAGGCCTCGATGGGCAGGGTAAAATGCATCAGAGATGGGGCTCAGGAGGAGCTCAAGGATAAGGCCATTCATATTTCTATTCACCTGTTGAACTAGTGGTGTGGCATCTCTCATCCTCTCATAACTGCTATCACTAATACTGTGAATCTTTGAAATTTCACAATAAAAATATCTGGTGGCATTGTGAAAAGTTAATTGCTTGGTTAACCAAACCCAGCATCAAATGCTCTCAGTCTGCTGGCACTTGACTGTGGTCCTGGGAACTGAAAAATCTTGGTGCAGGGTGAGGCGGAGAGTGCCATAGTCACGTATCATTGACAGCATGGTGTAACTGGCCAACCACTGTCACAAGTCAGTGAAGGTGGCCTTGGTTTGACGACATGTACAGCAGAGAGTGCACCCCCTCAGACATCACAGAGGCTGCATGTTCAAACCCCAGCCCTAACACAACCTTAAAAATTATTGTGGTAAGAAGGGGGTGATTTTATAATTGGGTCCAACAGTTCCAACAATGAGGTAGCTCCCAGTGCTTCAGTCTGGCTGACCTTCAGACATAGGGTCACACCAGAGGTTGTGCCAAGACTCTTGACCCAGGAAGCGCTCCGCGGTTAATGAACACACAAAGGTCTGGAAAGCACAACAGTGCCAAGGCTAGCCCCTCATCTAATCCAGTTGGTTCTTGGTACACCCTTACCGAGGTTATGCCGATAGAGACTGACTTAGTCAGCATTTATGATTGAAGTCACCAAAGAAAAAAACAACTACATTGTACCGAGCATCTTGACTGAAGAAAAAAAAAATAAGAATAAAAAGGCTTGCAAAATATATTTAGACTTTATCAGCAGAGCTGAGGGAAAAGTGTCCAAGCTCAAAGGAGAGTTGCAAAAACTGACAAATGAAAATTAAAGATGGGTCATTTGGAAAATGGCCTTCATCATTTTTTTTTGCCAGTGTCCATCTCATCTGTTTCAAAATTACTAAATTACTGTGTCTCTCATTGGACGAAGAAAAAAAAATTTGGCTCTTCATGAACTTTAATTTTGTCTGGAGTGGAATTTTTAGTACTCTGTGGCAGGGTTCTCAGTGTTTAGTTATGCAGGTTCTTCCTATTGATAGATCTGAGAACAATGCAGATGTGATGTGAAATTACTAATAATAAAAATAGCAAATACGTATGAAAGAGTATCTCAACCAAAACAAAAATGTACATTGCAGCTCATCAGTTCTTGGATATGTGGTAATTGCATTTATTTTTTTTCTTTATTTTCAGCTATTGTTCCTTTATTTTCACTTAGTAATCCTGCAAATAACACACCTGTCCCTATGGTGGCAACACGCACTTGATTTGGACTACAAGCATGCCTTCCGCTCCATTCCAATTAAATGGAGGACAGGGGGATTTGTGGTTTACAAAAGATATCTTGGAAGAAATATAACACTGTTTGTTGTTTCAGTTCAATTTTGGCAAGATCAACTGGTATTTTCTGTACTTACAAATATATTTTTAGCTTGAAAACAAAAAAAATATGCAGCCAATATATCTGTGGACTGGTATACTACAATATATTACATTTGTGTATCTAGGTTTAGACAACCTTTAAAAGTTTTTTTGTTTTATTTTTTTTTTCTTTAACATGTAGGTCATGTAGGACTTGTAGAGTCCTGGATATACTGTAAAATAGGGTTAAATCATTACAAATAAAGGGTACAAACTATTTACAGAGCTAAATACGTTATGCTTTGTTAGAGCTAAAATATAGTGTGCTTTCCCCGTCAATAGGCTCCATTTTCCTTGAAAACAGTGCATGCCTCTCGAATCAACAATCCTTTGAGGAAGAACGACAACTGCAGCCTTCTATAACAACTTGTTAAAATGGGAAATAGACAATTTCATTGTACAAATTGTTTTCAAGACTTTCCCCGCAGGTCGTTTGAACGCTTCAATCCATCCTACCTTGCTGTACAAACATCTTTACATCCTAATTGCCTCCACATCAATAGCTGCAAAATAAAGCAGTGACCTGAAAGCAAAACATTAACCACACAGAAGTTCATTTTTGAAATCCCCCAACGTGGCCGGAGGGGGTGGCCAGCTTGATCTGGGAACATGACAAGGCACTTATTGAAGGGGGGTGAGTACAAATTACATCTGTGGCAAGGATAGAAGACATTCCTTTAATCCTTTTCAAATGGAATCCAACAATGAAGGTGGGACATCAAAGATGACGAGTCACAGAATTTTCACGAGAGTAAACACAGAGTTTTGTCTGAAAAAGATACTCCATAAGAAAAAGACCTTTTCGTAAATATGGCCTAACAATATGTTTGTCCTCTGTAATGGAAGCTGAACTAACAAACCACTTATTTATCTTTGGATAATACAGTCACAGAAAGCACAGGGATTATTTTTTAAATTCCATCTTCCGTTCTGACATTCCATGTATCCCAAGTTTGGCATGAGATATTATTTTCAACAAACTAGTTTAAGGCATAACTCCAATTGATTTACTTTCACATTTTAATAGAGTGGACAAGAGTTAAAATTTCTGGTTTTATTTCTCTGTGACCCTATTGGGCCACTTCCTGTCCTTGAGAGCAGTACAAGAAATGGGGAGTACTCAGACAGGAATTTAAATAAAGTGTAAATAAACATAATAACAAATTATAGTCTTAAAAAATTATCCATACGCATCTACTACTTTATCACCCTGGAATTCATTTTTCATTAAATTGTTTCTTAAAGTGATAATAAACACACACTGTGTAATGTACATTATTTCTTCTCTTTCTGTATGTGGATGATGGCTCTGTAATTATTTTAATTTAAAACAAATCTAAGTACCTTTTTCCTAATCGATATACAGCTGTCACGTGACCTAAATCTTTCCCAGTCTGCAGGAAAACATAAGCAGAAGGAGCTTCTAGTCCTCTGCTGTTGGTCACATGTTCAAAATAAAAATACATTTAAAAAACAGCCTTTGGAATACAGAGTAAAAATAAATAATATCAATAAACTTTTAAATTGTCATACAAATATATATTTGAAATCAAATATTTATTAATTTTGGACAGATTTCTGTCAGTCACAGGCTGTATCACACCCCTTCAGCCGATGTCTTAAAATAACAGAGCGGTGAACCCTCCATCAGTCAAGATGTAATATTGTAATAACCCACCCCTATTGTGTTTACCTGGGTAGTGAGCATGGAGGAGGGGGGAGGGAGCGGATTGTCATTTACCACTGTGTACACACCCACATGTGTGACTCTATAGTCACATGGGCTGCTCAGATGTGACAGGGAGGAAATACTCAGCATAGAAACTCACTGAAAACTTAGCATGTGCAGTAGCTGCCAACACTGCTCTGCAAACTCCCCAGCTGCACTGCAGACATGGACAGAAGGGAATGATAGAGAACAGTAGATCAACCAGGTTTTTTGCAGAATGAGTATGAACAGCATGTAACACAGCATTTATTGATAGTTCTTTATGATGTGAGTTTAGTGACACTGGCCGTACATTATACAATTTTCTGTACAATTTACTTTACTTTTACCTTAATTCTAAATAACTATGTAGTGCAAGGGCCTGCCTGTATAGATACAAATTAAAATTATGTTTAGGTTTCACCTCATATGATACGGTTTTTGGTAAATCTAACAGAAAACTGTAGAAGAAATTTGTATAATGTATAGCCAGCCTTACCATATTGTTCTGCCTCCTTGTAAGGTACCCTGTTAGATCCCAAACCTCTCATTTTCCCCCTCACTTCTGTTTGTTTGGAACAGGCAAGTCAAGCTCATTGCAGTCATGTGCACTGCTCTGTGCACACTAAAAATCACGTAGATAGTCCCTAATCCATCTCAGGAGTGAGGAAGAAAGGTTGGCTACATGCCTGCATAGAGTGGGACCATGGAGAATGAACGCAGCCAGCCTCTAACAGGCAGTTGCATCACAACAGGCAAAAAAAAGGAATGTGGAAATTTGGAAAAGGCTGACAGCAATAGAAGGTACTTTTTTAGAGTTAAGAATACACATTTTTTTTTTTTGCGTCACTTTAAAGAGATGCTTGCAACTCCTTGGTCACCGACAGTCAGTAAGAATACCTGTCACTTCAGGGTATAGGGGAGCATGTCATATGCTTGTGCACTGTCACAATGATGGTGGCTGGGCCTAGCAAGCAGTTCTAGGCCCGAGCACTGTAAATGACTTGGACTGATATCATCCTACACCCTGCCTGATGACTGTTTCAGCTTTGGCTGTGTTGGAGGAAAGCTACAAGGGAGCAGAGGTGTCAAAGGTTGCTTTTTGCAGAAACACTTCTTGGGCAAGGCAACAGTGTGTCTCAGCTTCCCACTGCTGTACTGTAGAAAAATGTTCCACTGCAGAGAAATCTTCCTTGAAAATGTCAAATTGTATGACAAGTCACACCAGTGTGAACTAGGGCTTAAAGTTAGAATGCATAATAACGATAAATATAAGTATGTGATATTTTACTCTTGACAATTTTTTTTCGCTAAGGCCTCTTGCACACTGCAGCTTGAAAAAGCTCAGAGCAGCATTTTTTTTACAATGTGCCTTTGCACACAATCACGTAAATAAGCACCACATATTTCTTAAAAAAAAAAAATCAGAAAATCTGCATTATTGGTCAGAAATTTACGCCGCTAGGGCGCAAATACGTGAAAAAACATGCATATAAGCATAAATATTGTGCATAAATACATGCAAAACAAGCGCCTGAAATTACATTTAAGAAAAAAAGTAGATGCTCAAATATATCAGTACCGTTTGCAAGAGGCCTTATAAATATAAAACACACACTGCACAAACCACTTTACTATACCAAAAAAACATCATATATTCTTTACAACAAATTACATTTATTCAAAATAGATTATTCAGAAATAAAGTTTTCAGCCTGTAGCAAAAAATGAAAAGAGAAGTTCAGGAATATAAAAAAAAAAAAAAAAATCAAACCCACCTAGATGGAAGTGACATTGATCCATGCTGCATCTGTCCCCCACTGGCTCTACAGTACAGCAGTGGGAAGCTGAGACACACTGTTGCCTTGCCCAAGAAGTGTTTCTGCAAAAAGCAACCTTTGACACCTCTGCTCCCCCACTGGCTCTAAGACTGAGGATGTAGGGATCAAACACGCCAATCACTCAGCTTTTGGTCTTCACTCTGTAGAGAACAAGTGACTGTCAGTCACCAGCTCTTTTCTCTGCCTCTCCAGTGCTCACTGGAGCGCAGGGCTGTGTAGGGGGTGGGAGTGCCTAGCTCAGGCTCTCAGTGGCTTGCTGAGAGGCTGAGCCATCTGCTGGTCCAGGCATCTGAGTGGGTCCCAACTGTAAAGTTGCAATCTTTCCTGAGCCTGGACCGGCTGAGTTATGTCAGCCAGCTGCGGGCTTTAGCTGAAAATGGGTCACAGTAGTACAGAACGAAGTGCACGCCTTTGACCCATGGGATAAGTATAGCCAAAACAGCTTTGGCCATTCTTCTCTTTTAAGCCTTTCTCAGGGAAAGCCCACATCCTTATGTCCTCTGTGATAGAGCTGTCAACACACCTAAAGGGAGAGGGGTTTAAAGTGACCCATTCAGGAAAAAACTGATTCTCTTAAAAAGAACACCACCCTTACCCACACTGATACACTTCCTAGCTACTACTTTCCTGCATCCAAGCTGGGAATCCAAAATTATGGGTTAAAGTGGTATTAAGACCAAAATGTAATATATTTCAGCTTTCCAATCATTAGATTTGCTAGCTGCAGTAATTTTCTTGTTAAGACATTTTTCCCTCTTTTTTTCACTTAGTGATCCGGCCAGTATTGTATTACAGTGCTCCCTCTCTGGATGGAAAACACGGGGGGGGGGGGTGGGGTGGGCTTTGGACAGCAGCATAGTCATTCTTGGGGGAGGGTTGTATTAGATGAACTAGCAGATTTAGACATACTAACAAACTGAATTCCAGCTAACACATTATAAGCAGTTACAGAAGACAGTTTTTTCTTTTGGGATAAAGGTTTTACATAAATAAAGCTGATCATTGTAAGCATCTCTGTCAGTGTTAAATGGTTTGTCTCAACCCTCTAGCTGTTGCATATCCTGATCAGCTTGTTCTGGTGAAAAACATCAGAATTACTGGCAACATCACCAGCTGAAAGAAAGAAAGCCGAAAAAAAAAATGAATGCAGCTATCACATATAAGAATTGGTAAACTGCTATATACATTAAATGTTTGCTTTTGTGCTTAACACCGTTTTAATCACTTCCTACCCATCTACTGATATTTACCCTTACCCTACTCTCACCACACCGAAAGCCATTTAAACTTTCATTTGGAGCTTCTTCTCAACTTCTTTATCACATATAATGATGGCAGAGTGAAGTGATGGTAGGTATAAGCAGCTGGGAAGCCAGAACTAAAGTGAACTTGCTGCTTTGCCCGGCATTCAGTTCAGGTGGTTCATGAGCATGTTATCCAATTAAGGTCCACTTTAACCACCATACTTGCTTAAAAAACCCAGTATCATTTTCAGCAAGCTTACACACACCTGAGAGTTAAAAAAAACTATAACAAAAAAAGTTACTAAGCAACTGCCCCAGACAGGACAAGAAAGCCCCAAACGTAAAGAAAAATGGCAGAGGTTAAACAACCCAGACTAGAAATGCTGCAGCAATGCACTCATTAAAAGATTTTATTTTCACTAATCAGGAGCAGATGCCTTTCAGAATTTCATAAATAAAGACGAACAGATGAGTTTTACGCATGCTCATCAATAAACAGTGATCAAGGGAGCGCTCCATTCAAAACATAACATTCATTAATAATTATTAATTTGTTAAATATGGGAAAAAGGTGTATGTGCATTAAATGATCTGTTTTCAGACTAAAATGAGTGGACTGCCTTACCGCCATATGTGCACTAATGCACTGACTGCAAAGGTGTGAATCCAGCATTACTGAAGACTAAAACAAAAACGACATAACACCTGTGCAAAACTTTGGACATTCTTCCGGTTGATCAGCTTCGTTATTTTTTCTTAATGTCACAGAACTTTCTGACCCCTAAAAGATCTTAAGCTGTTAGGCTTACATCCAGCAGTCATAGCCTTTCAAAGCAGCCGAGTACAGTTCTGAAAATAAAGATAATTGACTCTTACAAAGCATGAGAGGCTATAAAGAAATACAGCTTCCTGCTTGCAGTTTCCACTATCTAGAATCTGAATAAAAAAAGATAGATACATTTATTTGCTGAAGCCAAAAAAGGATGGGGAGGGCCAAAAAATATCATCATTAGAACGGTTAGTAGACCTACTGGGTATGCAAAGCTAAATCCTTCTATCACTTCTAAGGGCCACCAAGGTTTGTAAGTGTTTAAAAAAATTGTGTAGTGGTCCTCCGTGATTTCCATAAATATGATCTGCTTCAAGAGAAAGAATGCTTACCTAGATCTTAACACAAAAATCAACATCCATATGCACTAAACCACCTAGATAAGGCAGAGGCAATTTGGAACCAAGTGCTGTCATTACATGAAACCCAGAATGAGCTCTTTGACAACAGAAGTATATTTTGAAAAGAAAAAAAAAAAGGAGAAATTTTTAGAGATAAAGACAGTTCTCCAACTGTTAGGCATGAAGAACTTTTATGTTTTATAGCTGTGTAGCATCTAGTGGCACAGAAAGTATTGTCTGTGCAGAGACATACTTACCAAGTTCTAAGAAATTTAAAGGATAATGTTACACAGTCATTGAAAAAACTGAAGGTGAAAAAAGAGGGTGGATTTTCCAACAAGACAATGATCGTAAACACACCTCAAAATCCTATGAACTAATAACTATTTCACTGAAATATTAAAAGTATGGAAACAGCCTTCAAAAGTCTCCAGACGATCATTAAAAATATGTGGGCAGATCTTAACATGTATCACATGCAAAGCAACCTACAAAATATCCCTGAACATGAAGCATTCACCAAGTAAAAGGAAGACTATAATACTGCCAAATATATTCCCTATTAAAAAAAAAGGCAGTTGTGGAATAAAATGGCTGATGGAGGGAAACTATTTGCCCTGGGTGAGCACACCACAGGTTTATTTCAAAGTAAACCATGAGCAAAAATAAAAAAAAAAAGCTCCATGTTCCATCCCCATCCCTGCAGTTAATTTGGCAATACTAGCAAAACAGAGTAAGCAGTACCATAGATGATCTAGCACTGGACTGACTAAGCACAGAAGTGCACCACAATTTTTTAGGAAGACAAAAAAACTTTTAGGATACTGCTCAGGCCAAGCTAACCTTTCTATATACTTCCTATTAGATAGAACATTTTTGTTTCTTGAATTCAGGTTCACTTTAAATAAATATCTCATAATTCCAGTAATGCCAATGGCGCCAACTTGCTGTTCCTTAGGAAAGTCTTCACTGAACAGAAAGCATGACAATGAATAGGAATCTATGACTTGCTACAAGATCCGCTTATGAATATAAATGGAAAAAAGACAGTCATTAGCTTCCTGGGAGGACCCAACTGTCCGAGATTCCTAAGCTGGTGAATCACAGCAACGTCAAAGCAAAATTCTTGGTACGCGTGTTCAAATAAACACTCTAAAAAAGGGAGCTAGCCAGAGCCCATTGAGGAAAACTGCAATTCTTCCCGCTATTTTTCCACTGAATAGCTATCACTGTTTAACTTTTCTGGTGTACAAATATTCCTTCCAGATGCAAGAGTTTTTCCACTTATGTGAGTTAAAAAAGTCCAATCCTTCTGGAGCATTACATTAAACATTCCAGTTAAGAAATCATGCAGTCAGGTAACTACTGAAAAGGGCACCTTAGCAAAATAACCTACTGACTCCGGAGAATTTAGATTCACAATAATTCCAAATAACCAAATTCATCAAAAAATGGTTCCCTGTAATTTTCTCAGCAGTGAAAGCAGCCATCCCTAGATCTTGGAAATCCCCCTCAATTGCTTTCATTCTGATTATTCCCTTTTTGACAGCAACCTGTTAACATTCCCCAGTACCGTGCTCCGTGCTGGGGATAAAATAATAAACAACCCATAACTCTCAATCCTGACTGTCACTGACAAGTAGGGTCCTCACTGATGGTTGGAAACCAAACAATCATGTGATCACTACTTCAGTTACAACAGTGTAACAAAAATGAAGATTTATGCCTCAAAGCATGGCCCTACAAAAAGGTCAGCAATTGCAGCTGCCATACAGGTCATGTGCCATCTATTCATGTGTGTGCATTTATCCAGGCAAAAAGTAATTTTGAAACAATACTGCAATATAGATAAAACTCTATTTTGCCAGATTAGTGTATGACAACTGTGCTCCTTGACTCAAAGTTAGACCTTGATCTGTGATGGCTATAGATATACTATATGGTCAAAGGTTTGTGAGCTCCTGACCATCACACATAAATAAACTAGATTGACATACTATTACAAAATCATGAAGTTGACCAGCCTTTGCAACAATAACAGCCTCCATGCTGCAGGGAATATATTCAGCAAGATTTTGAGAGTCGCTGTAGAAATTTGTGCTATATGTGAGGTCAGGTACTGATGAAGATCAGGAATTCCTGGTTTGCAGTAAGGATTCCAATTCAACCCAGAAGCGATCAATAGGGTTTAGGTCAGGGCACTGTGTAGACCATAGGGTATCCTTCACATCAAACCATGTATTTATGGACCTGGCTTTGTTCACAGAAAATCAGTCAAGCTGAAACAAAAAAGGGCCTTCCCCAAACTGTCAGGCGGTTAAAAATACACAATTGTCAAAAAGGTCTGTGTATGTTGTTTTACTAACAGAATCCTCCACTGAAACACCTGAACTCAATTTAAAGATGTGTATCAACATATTTGTGGCTATATAGTATAGGTGTAATAGCTAACTATCAAGGTAGTGTAAATCTTGAATACTTTTAACTAAAACGTTTTCTAATTAAGTGTTCTTGCACGGCAAGACCACTTACTGTTATCTCACATATATATTCTTACTATTATAGCCAAATTTACCACCCTAACTCCTCCCACAGTTTTTACACTACATAGACAGTAATATACCGAAACGTGCAGATTGTTCCCGACTGGTGTGCTATTACTTTGTGGAACGTTTCGCAGAATGGTTCACGAAATATCAGCGTTTTTGTGGTGAAATTGGTCCCATAGGAATGAATGGCGGAATGTTCAAAACTAGAGTGAGAGCTGACAAAAGCTAGAGTGTGAGCTGAAAAATCAGGACATGATTTCAAAACTGCCATCACTCCCTCATTTTCAAGCCCACCTACACAAATCTTATATCAAATCGTTCAGCTATCCCTGCTGCCACTAAAATGTCCACGGCTAAGCCATAGTCCTGATAGTTTTCACAATATGACCATTTGTTTGCAACTCACGTCGCCCATTGACATTAATTGAAACTCCACTCTAGCCACCTCAAATTTCTAAACTGCGACTGTGCCTTCATTTTTAATATTTCAGAGACATACTATGCATCAAAATGTCTGGGTCTTGTGATTCTCACAATATAAAGCTCTTCAGTGTAGGATTTATAATTTTTAAACTACAACCATTTGAAGATGGCAACCGCCAGTGAAGTGAGCAAGTTGGAGCAGTTTGTTTTTAACCGCTCTTCTCTGCCCTTGCTGTAGAGTGAGTTGCCATAGGAACCCAGGTGTGTGAGCAGGCAGCAGAGTGACAAGCCACTCCACCCAGTTACTCCACCCACTCCAGTTGTAGACTACTGGTGGAGGCAAGAACACTTCACACAATTTCCCAAGAAATTGTAGCTTTTCTAGTTTAAATTAAAGTACAACTAAAGGCAAAAACTTTTTTTTTTAGTTTTGGACAGAGTAGGGATGGCTTAGAAAACCTGTCAGTTTTTATTGCTGTCTGTGCTCTCCGATAAGGAGATGTACCCTATTTTTCCTATTTACTATTATCACTGAAAGTGCAAGTAAAAGAAAATCACAAATTGTGGGTTGTCCCCAGAAAAGTAAATCGAGGGAAAATCTTCCAATAAGGACACTAGTTCTGGTGACCTTGGGGTCCCCAAGGAATTCCCATACTTTTCAGGGATTTCCTCTTGCTTCCTATTCTGGCTATGAGACAGGAACTGAAGGGAAATCTCCACAATGGGAGAATGGCAAAAAAAAATCTGATGGGTTATAACCCTCCCTTTACTCTATCCAAAATGAAAAAGAAAGTTTTGTCTATAGTTCTACTTTAATATTTACAGGTCTTGGAACTTGTGTAATTAAACCTTTCATCTTCTGTATTAAATTAGATTGGTAGTCTATCCAAAATGAATTACATAGCAATACATAGCAATACAGGAATAATCTAGCCCAATGTTTTATAATGCATGTCATGTCCAAAGTGGGGATGGCAAAAAAAATGTTAGGACATTTGTAATAAAAATAAAAGAAAACTCAAATTTGACTCTAGCAGCAAAAAGGATTTATATGTTTTACCATCCCCTATGTGACACAACATAATGCCAAAATTCGCCACCTGAATTTACAGGGGAAAAAATTTAATTTTAACTTTCTGTATTGAGAACTCCCAAGTGCTTTGGAAGTAGGGGAAATCTCTCTATATACATAGTACTCCAGAACAACTGAGGATTTCTTTGCAATCCCATTTAACAATATGGTGGTTGGTCAACATGCCAAAGTCAACCTAGAGCTTTATAATTCTTTCTGAATAGACTGGATATACCCATCATTGCTGCCCAGGGATGGAATATCCCTTGAAGAAAGAAGCAAAAAAAAAAAAAAAAAACGTGTAATCTTTAGAGGAACGAGACTTCAATCTAAGAAATCTTAACCCTGGAAAAAAGGAGGTTAAATCAAGACAATTATATCACAGACAACTCTCTTTAAAGCACAATCTGATTCAGTATCGCTTCTGTGATATCACATACACAATCACACTCACACAGAGATAGAGAGCACACATTTTTGTATAAGCAGAAAAGTGGAAGAAAATTTTTACCCATAAGGAGTCGCCGTTTCACCCGCTTGTCCACATCAGTTACTGACGTGGAATTGTACTCAGAACTCTCAATTGCAGCCTCATCCTTTTCTAAAACACAATTAAGGAAAAACATGGAGCATTTGGTTAATCAGAAAGCCCGAATCTACTAACCAGAGCTTGGCAATGTGCACAACTGTAGCTGAAAAAAGCCAGTAGTGAAGGTATGAAAACGGTTCAACAAAAGTGTTAATCCCCACCATCCCACCCTGCCAAAGCCCACCAGGAGTATAATTAGTGGCTGCAGAAATATGGATGGAGTTATACACATGGAAACAAACCTATTAATAACAAACAAGGCAGTGGACAGAAGTAAAGACATCTAGGTTTTCAAGAACCAAGAATGAAACCACAGTGTGAGTAGCAAAGTCCGGTGATGGATGATTATGAAACATTAAAAGATGAGACCTTTTAATAACGTGACACAGGGAAAAAAATAATAAAAAAGGCACACACAGCATGCACTTAAACCAACCATGACAAAATAAAAAAAAAGAGAAAGAAGAGAAGATCGTTTGGGCAGTGCTGGTTGCCTGTTGTCTATGGATACATTTAAGTAGACATTCAGATGTCGCAAACAAATAAGATTTTTATAATTGGTTGACATGCAGTGAAGCAAGAAAAAGCAGCATAAGGAAGAAAAGTAAGTTGTTGTTTTTTTTTAAATTTTGTTTTAATAAGCATATCGCAACATGAGAAGGAAAAAAATAAAGTTTCTTATCATCTAGAACAAGTTAGGAATACATAAAACTAGCAAGAGTGACTTAGGATCAATAGGTTGTTATAGACAAGGAAGGAATTAGACAAAATGAACGGTTATTGATGGGAAGAAAAGAAGGTCTGTAGCAAATAAGTATTGCAATGCCTTGCTTAATGGACAACTCCACACAATTTTTTTTGTCACAAAAATTCATATAAATCAATAATTAAGATGATTTGCAATTATGCTGTTGAATTGATGCCCTTAGGTTAAAAACACTCCAATGTTATTTTTCTATTTGCTAGTGAAGCAAAGGTTTAAGCTAACATGTATTTTGGCTATTAGGTCCTACCTGCTGCAACATTACTTGGCAGAGAGTATTGCCTGGCAGAGAGTTGAATTTTGCATGCACGCACACTGGAGGTTATTTACTAAAACTAGCGAGTGCAAAATCTGGTGCAGCTCTGCAAAGATATCAGTCAGCTTCCAGTTTTTACTACCAAAGCTTAAATGAACAAGCAGAAGTTAGAAACTGATTGGCTACCTTGCACAGCTGATTCGGAGTGCTCCAGTTTTAGTAAATCTCCCCCACTGCCGCAATACTCTGAATGGATAAGGTGAGAGTGTCTCTTGTGCTCAAAGTAAATCTTTTCTAAGATAAAAATGGTGGCTACCATTTCTGATTTTCCCTTCCAAAAAGTGTTAGTTGTCTGGCTGCCATGGTGATCCTTTTGCAACAAAACTCTGAGTCACTGATCCCAAACACATATGTGGCTACGGATTGCTGCCTTTATTTTGACTTTCCCGATGTGCATACTTTTTCAGAATAAAGCACTGAAAAGTAATGAAGTCAAAGGGTCAGTCACTGACCAGGCAGTTTTTAGAAGGAGGCCTTCAATGGCAGTCCCCATATTTCTATAAGGAAATGTTTTGTTTACTTGCATATATAAAGTGCTCAGACTTGGAGCAGTGACATTCATAGTAACATTGGGAGCAACACATGGACACCTTGAATACACTGAACATGTATAGAACATTGTGCATACTCAGCTATTGAGCTAGACAGGGTTCACCAACATATTTTCAAATGTATTGAGTCAATATATTTGTTGTTACAATATGGTTTTTAGTTGTGTTTTTCTCCACGAAGGTTATAAAAATTAACTAAATCTAAGATATCCCAGTAATGTTCTATTGAGAAGAACAGTGCTGTCACTCTAGCCCAGGAAGTGTGTTAAGACTACAGAACATCTACCCCTCTCCTCTTCTTTATAACCTAGAGAGGATGTGACACAAGCATTTAAAGGCTAAATTAAGAGTTTTTGATTTATCCTTAATGGGCTTCTTATACCGCCTCTATTTTGAGGATAATCTCAGAAAAAACTTCCACCAATTTTCAAAGCCATACAAATACAATGAATGATGTCAAGCTTCCCCAGTGGACTATAACACTTTCATTATAGTTTTCCGGACGGGAATGGGGATATGAATTCCTCTACTGAAACCAGACTATGGGCATTAACAAATTTGCATATTTCTAATGAGTGGTAAAAGGGCTTTTAACCAAGCCATGGCTGACCTCTGTAGCTGCAGGTACTGTGGAGAAATTCATTTTCCAGGATCACAACACAGGGATTTTGAAGTTGAGTTTCTAAAAGCACACAGCACCTACCATGTGTTTACATTAGTAGGCTGGCAGGCTGCCAAGTCCCTGCTTCCAATGGAAATTAGGGAGAGGAGCTACCATTTTTATATGCTTCTGCTGTGAAATTTGAAGATTGATCTCTCAAGATTACCTGCAGCTACTGAGCTCAGTGAGGGCTTATTTTAAGGATTGTTTACTGTCTGTTAAGAGCATATAAATAGTTTTATATCCATAGTCTGGTCACATGTGCTATTAAGAGATATAAGTAGTGATTCAACCTACTGATAGCCAGTCAAAACTGAAATTATTAATTTTGTGGAAAATGTAAAAGTCCTTTTTAATTTTGCTTTTTAATTTTGATTTTGCAAGTCATCTTAGTATGATCTGGTGAATAAGGAATTAAAAATAAATTGAGTGGAGATCGTCTGTCATTTTAAATTGTGATTGACAGCAGGGAGTTGTCTCATGCACTACATAGAATAACAATCAGGGGAAGATAGGTGAGCAAACAGACAAATGCATTAGACAAAAGTAACAGGTGTATTTGTCTAGCATTGCACAGATTTGCAGACTTGTCATGAGGCTTAAATCATAGCAGCATCTTTCTAATGAATTTGATACTGTAAGGCAGGACAAGAAACTCATCAGCTTCAGAAACAGCACTTATCACCTTAATTGTTCTGTTATAACTGTAACAGCTTTTAAAGTAACCATTGTGTATGAGATATGTGCAAATATTTCTCATGGTCATGGGGATTAGTAGACACTGTATGCAGTTTTGTACCAAACATGCTGAAATAGAACAGGTCACTCGGGGCTAAGTGACAGGCTCTTTTGAATGGGCACTATGTTACCCACAGATATTTACTGTCATTTTGCTCACCTGCTACTCTGTTTGTATATTGGTGCACTCCAATGACCAAGTACATGGTACCCAGCTATAGTGCGGGGAGGACGTGGCTTTCTCCCCTTCCTCCCTGGATGCAGTGCATGGCTCTAAGTGGCCAATCATTGTCACGTGAGGGACAGGAGAAGGTCATTAATACTGAGTGAGGTCTGACACAGACCAACATGTAGATTACTCAAGAAGCGGGCTCAGAGCTCCTGCAAAGCAAACAGAGTTGTGAGGAAGTGGGCATATGATATCAGTGGGTGGTGGAAGGACGTGTCACTTTGCCCTGAATGGGTATAGTAAGAGGTTCTCCTTAAAGCGGTATTCGTTCCAAAACCAAAAATGTAATATTTTGCAGCTTACTAATCATTAGATGTGGTGAAGTGCATTCGTTTTTCAGGCTGTTTTCACCTGGAGATCTGGCCAGTGACACTCTTCCTGTATTACAGTGCCCCACTCTGGATGACTTAGCAAAACTGGATAGCAGCATTGTCCGTCTGGGGGGAGGGGAGTGTTAGATGCACTTGCAGATTTTAATACACTAACAAATTAAAGCCAAACTCCAGCTTTAGAGGCAATACCAGCAATCGGTTTTTTCTTTTTGAGATAGCGGTTTTACAGAACTAAATAAAATTGATAATTGTAAGCACACCTGCCAGTTTTGAATAGTTTGTCTCATCCTTGTAACCGATATCTGCAAGAGAGCTTGTTCTTTTGAAAAAAAACAACAGACTGGCCAGATCACCAGATGAAAATAGAAGAAAGGAAGCCTACAAAAAAAAACTAATGAGACCATCACATCTAAGAATTGGTGAAAAGCTGCAAGATAATAAATGTTTGCTTCTGGGTTTAATATCACTTTAAGTATCAAAACAGGTGTCTACAGTCTCCCCATGTCAACATACACAGTCAAAACTCTTCACACTGGGAAGAATGGATACTTCAAGAGACTGCACACTGAATAAAATTCTTACTTTGCTCTCCTATCTTGCAGTCAAATTCTACCTACACGTTTGAGATGGGCTTTAAATAAGCACCATACAAGTCCACAAGATAGGGAGGGAGGATCATGGGAGTGTAGAGGACAGCTGCCTATCTCTGCAACACTACATGGTTGAGTGAAGACATTTGACACGTTCTAGATTAGATCAGGCTGCAAACGAGGCTCTTTTTGAGTTTGTCTTATTTCATTTCAGCATATTGTGGTTTTTTTTTTTGTGTTTTTTTTTTAAGACAAGACAGGCAATCAGGGACCATCACCAGAAAGCAGAGTTTTTCAGAACGAAATAAAAAGGATTAAAAAAACATTAAAACCACAGAAAAAAAAAGCTTACTCTAACTTAAAACACATTACAAGGAACCAAAACAACCAAACAGAAGAAGAGGGGTGCGGACATAGGGATTCCAATGGGATTGACAAGGATGTAAACATGTATAAAACATTATTAATTGACGATACAAAAACAGAACAGCTTGGTTTTTCTTAAATACAACTCCACTGCATTAACAATAAACAGAATGCGGGTGTGTATATTTAAATAACCATTTAGTCTAAACACCTTTCAGTATAGTTCCCCTTTTAACAGGATCTGTTTTGGCAATTCAAGGAAAACACACGTCAAAAAATTGTTTTATAATGTAAAACACAATTTCATGGCCATTGTAATAACAATTTGCGGGAGTAGATCTGAGAAAAGTTAGCCTCGTGTGGTGAAAAGCAAATGCATACATTAATAGATAAAACGATAAACAAAAAAACGGCTGTTTAATCGTCATATGGACATGGCACTCCACCTGTTCTTGATCTACATCACCAACCATCCTCAGCCAGAGGTGGAAATGCATCATGGGAGGTAAAGGCTGGCATCTGCTGATGGCTCATAGTAGTCTGGTTTCGTTCATGCAAATGAAATGATCATTTTACACAAACTGAAAATTTTAAAACTGGCAGATTCTGGTGAGATGGAGCACTCTTATCTGTAGTGAGACCTTTGCACTTAAAAAATGTATATATAGCCTATTTTTTTTATTTGGATAGAGAAGGAAAGGGTTGAAACCCATTAAAACCTGTTTATATGTGTTTGCCTTCACTTCCTGTGCCAGAGATGCAACAGGAAATGAGTGGAAATATGTAAAAAGTAAGGAGAATTCCTATTATTCCTATTGTATTCTGCCAGCTAGGGGGCAGAGAGTTGTCCCTGCTGGTAGAATACACTGATTATTGTCAGTGGCTATAGCCACTGGCAATAATCACAAGCTGGAAATCCGACATGCTGGTGGTACCCTCAATTGATGGATTGACTTGGGTACAACCAGCCTGCCCATACATGAATCGAATTTCGGCTGGTTCCTGCTGAACTGGGTGAGATTCAAACCATCTTTGGCCGGCTTAAAACTCCCTAGCAGGGACACAGATATCAAAAGAAAAACCTGACAGAGGTCTGAACCCTTCCCTATGCTACATGAAACTGGAAAAAAATGTTTTAGTTATACAAACACTTTAACCCCTTGGCGCCAGCGCCTCATGGCCCTTTAGGGGTTTGAGACACTGGGAGACAGGGCGGGGTTTAGGGTCATGTGACTGCTGTGATTGGCTGTCACAGAAGTCACAGGATAAGAAAAGTCTTGATCGCAAGTAGTGATTGGGACCCCTCCATGAGGCGCCATTAAATGTGCCAGGAGCGCGCACGGCACGCGCTCTTAGCAAGTCTGTTTACTTTTGGTACGCAAATATGCGGCCGCATGGCATCAAGGCCGAGCAACCGAGAGGCTGCATATTTGCTTACTGTCGCCATGAACAGGTTAAGATCCTGGCTCTACTCACGTACTGATGCCATTTTGTATATTGTATATTTTATTTAAATACAGGATTTGCATAAGTGGCATCAGCAGCAGAAAGAGTAAGAATACATAGCAGGTGGAGTCAGGGAGATCTTACAGAAAAAGCCTAAAAAAAAATTAGAAGTTCGGGATGCCATCCCATGAGAATGCACCTAAAACCTACAAAAAAAATGATAAACAAGAATAATCATCTTTTTATACAGACTTAAAGCAGAAAACAATACACATAATGTACCATATATAAACAGAGCTTCTGACAATGGCTAGCTTGATGTATATAAAAACAAGAAGAAAGTGAGGGGCCCACCGTCCATATAAATTAACCATACTTTTTTTTTTCTATTCTCAAACAGAACAAATACAGTTGCAATCTTTTATTGTTTGTTTGTTGTTCCAGTATGGTATTTTATTTTAATAAACATAAATATCATAATAAATGAAATAAATATTAATCCATGTAACTAAAATAGACTTACAGACCAATTTAAGTCACAGAAATAGATGAGCTGTCAGATAGATGTCGTTTGAACAACCTCCATTTTTATAGTCTTACCTTCACTTTCCTGTTACAGCAGTTATGGTTTCTCAATATGACAGTGCAGTCAACAAGGTACCAAAGTTAGACACAGCACTTTCAGCAATCCTTGCTATATATGTCTGTATATGGACACTTGTGATGAGGGGTGTGGCTGTTACTCAGCTCTACCAGCACACAGTACTGCAATGTAAGGGCTGACAAGAGCATTTTTGGTGAGAGGAAAAGGTTTTCAAAGATATTTCCTAGTGAACATCAGTCACAAATTATAACATGCATGGTTGCAGGACTATAAAATCATAAAATTGTGAGACTTCAACTGGGCTTTAGATCCAAACTACAAGGAAATAGTACAATTTTTGAATTACTGTACAGCACAGGTTCTTTAGTCATTGGTTTTATGCAGCTAATTACAGGTGATTGGTATAAATACAGCTCTCATATAACCTCTCCCACTTACAATTTTGTAGCAGCAATATGGAGATCATAGGAATGGGCATCACAGAAACCATAAGCCAGCAGACCTGAATAACAGGTCAAAAGAAGGGCCCGAAAGAACTCAGAGCAGCCTGAAGCACCTTACGCCCCAACCAGCCTCAGAAGAGACCTGAACATCCACCTGGTAAAACTTACCAAATGTGTGAACAGAAAACCATATGGCAGCCTTGTAAATCTGGAACACAGATGCCTGATACTGAAAGCCCATGAAACACTAACAGTTCTAGTAGATTAAACATCAACAAGTAAGTGGGGAACCCTACCCTTCACACTAAAGGCTCGAATGATGACCTGTCCAATACACCTAGCAAAAGTGGAGCAATAGGCAGGGAGCCCACTGCAGGAACCTTAAAGAAGGAAAAAGAGGGAATCTGAAGGTAGACTTAAACCGTGCATCCCACATACAGACAGCAAACAGAATTTTTTGAAATGTTTTTAAACAGAGCTTATTGAAGAAAGAACAATGTTAAAGTGGAAGGAAACAATCACCTTGAGAAGAAAAATGGCCATAGGTCTCAAGTCAACCCTTTTCCACCACAAGATAGCCAAAAAGAAGGCTTACCAGAGAAGCATGACTCTTATGTTATAGAGAAGTCATGTATCACATATGATGATAATATTCAGCAACAAATAAAGTCTCCAATTTCTGCCATCCGAATCCTCAATTGGATCCACTTCCTAATAACTCCAAATATGACTCCACATGCAAAATCTGAGGTATAAACTTTATTAATACACATACTAAATGCACTCACAATTAAGCTGTAGTTAACTGCGCAGTGTAAAACAACTCCAGGCAGCATAAAGTCAGGGCGGAGCTATGTGCTGACATCATCGCACAAGCAGAAGTTGGTCCAAGAAGTGAGTTTATGCAGGATCCAGTGCCCGAAGCAACATTGCAAACGGGTACCACATTCTCTTGCCAAGTATGGTCCCCCAAGGCTCAGCCAGAGGCAGCCGATTTAGGAGACTGCAAAACAGGGGAGCCTCAGTAGCTATTGAGCAGCTAGAACATTACTAGAAGAATATTGAGCAAAAAATGGTAATAAAGGAGTGGTATGCTTTTCTCAATGGAGAGAAGATGTCCATCACCTAAGGAAATTTTCTGGGAGCAGAAGGTGTTATATTTGGCTATCCTTGCAGCTCTTTTTTGCCAATGTCCAATCACCTGATGGTAGCTGCATATAACCCATGGCTATAGAAATGTCATTATTGCTTTACCAGACAAATGATTGTATTTGGCACAGCCAGTCTTGGCATTTACACACCTCTGTCACACTGTATGATCATTTTCAGGTCCAGTAATACAGTTTTATGTCAACTTTCCTTCTCCAGCCTGCATCATCACCTCTGTCCAATGAACACAAAGGTGACCCAGGGACAAAGCTGGCTTAATGCCTCCCCATGAAGCCAACTTTTGCAAGGGAGTTAATCCATGCAGTAACAAAAAGATCTTCCTGGCTGTACTGCCTGGTACAGCATGCACATCTTAAGTGTGGCTGAACAAAATGGAATCCTTTAGCAGCTAAAACTGTAAACAGTCATGTAGCAGCTAAAACTGTAAACAGTCATGTATGTCAGCTGAGTGTTAATCTAATTGCCTAGCGTTTCACTTTAGTGTACAAAAAAACAAAATTTTGTATTTACCATTGGGCAGAGAGACATGGGTTTCCCACTCTTAAAAAAAGGGGCTACCTGCTTCACACCTCTGCCTATTGTAACTCTTCGCCCCATTGGAAAACATATTGGGACCTCCAACCCGTTGTTGTTTAGGATGCTACATAATATGAAATCTCTCTTTCAATATGCATTTGTTCAGTACGGCAGAGGGCAGAAATGCTCAGCAGCCAATCTCATTTTAGTTAAATTTAGAACATGAAAACTGTATTCTGAATGACTGATTGCTCTGTGACATACTGTATATATTTGTATGGTGCACTGCCTTTCAGATTCATCTTTCACTTATGTAACGTTAAACATAAAATTGGGTTGACCGCTTTGTGTTACTGTACTCTGTATGAGCCCAGAAGAGCAACAATATACTTCAGACATTGCAAATGACCAAATGCCATATTTGCGTATAGCTCTTTTTTAGCGTATTCTATTAAAAAAGGAGTGACTTAGATAATACAGTGTGACCACAATAACAACTATTTAATTTATATTTCCCTCCTATAATGGAGTATGGAAAAGAAAAAGGACAAACCTGACAGCAAATACTTTTAAAAGCAATCACTGCCCAAGACACACTAATAAATAAGACCCGATTTGGCTACAAGCTCTTGGCAAATGTAACTGCCATGGGAGCTACAGGTGAAACTCGAAAAATTAGAATATCGTGCAAAAGTTCATTTATTTCAGTAATGCAACTTAAAAGGTGAAACTAATACAGCTGCAAGAAAAAGTATGTGAACCCCTTGGGATTACGTGGAGTTTTGCATGAATTGGGCATAAAATGTGCTCTGAACGTCATCTGTTGCCATGGTTTCATTGCACAAACCATGTAAACATTCACAGTGCAGGAAGGAAAAAGTATGTAAACCTTTGAACTTAATAACTGGCTGACCCTCCTTTGGCAGCAATAACCTCAACCAAATGTTTCCTGTAGTTGCAAATCAGACCTGCAAAACGATCTGGAATAATTTTGGACCACTCCTCTTCACAAAACTGTTTCAGTGTAGCAATATTCTTGGGATGTCTGGTGTGAATCGCTCTCTTAACGTCATGCCACAGCATTTCAATCGGGTTGAGGTCAGGACTCTGACTGGGCCACTCCAGAAGGCGTATTCTGTGCTGTTGCAGCCATTGTTTTGTTGAATTACTTGTATGCTTTGGGTCATTGTCCTGTTGCATCACCCATCCTCTGCGGAGCTTCAGTTGGAGGACAGATGGTCGTACGTTTTTCTGCAAACTGTCTTGATAAACTCTGGAATTCATTTTCCCATCAATGACAACAATCCGTCCAGGCCCTGAGGCAGCAAAGCAGCCCCAAACCATGATGCTCCCTCCGCCATGTTTTACAGTGGGGATGAGGTTTTGATGTTGGTGTGCTGTGCCTTTTTTTCTCCACACATAGTGTTGTGTGTTCTTCCCAAACAACTCAATCTTGGTTTCATCTGTCCACAGTATATTTTGCCAGTAGTGCTGTGGAACATCCAGGTGCTCTTTTGCAAACTTCAAACGTGCTGCAATATTCTTTTTGGACAGCAATGGCTTCCTCTGTGGTGTCCTCCCATGTACTCCATTCTTGTTTAATGTTTTCCTTATTGTAGATGTGTCAACAAAAATGTTAGCATGTGCCAGAGATTTCTGTAGGTCTTTAGCTGACACTCTGGGATTCTTCTTTACCTCATGCAGCATGCTGCGCTGTGCTCTTGCAGTCATTTTTACAGGACGACCACGCCTAGGGAGAGTAGCAACAGTGCTAAACTTTCTCCACTTGTAGACAGTCTGTCTTCCCGTGGACACATGAACATCAAGGCTTTTGGAGATACTTTTGTAACCCTTTCCAGCTCCATACAAGTCAACAATTCTTGATCGTAGGTCTTCTGAGAGCTCTTTTCTACGAGGCATGGTTCACATCAGACAGTGCTTCTTGAAACCAGTAAACTCAAAACAGGTGTGTGTTTTTTTAAGGGCAGGACAGCTGTCAGCAACACATCCAAAATCATCACACTGATTGGAGTCAAGGTTGGCTCACTCTTGGCTCCAATTAGCTCTGGGAGAAGTCATTAAGCTAGGGCCTCACATACTTTTTCCTCCCTGCACTGTGAATGTTTACATGTTATGTGCAATTAATCCATGGCAACATCTAATGTTTGTGTAGTATTATGTTCAGCAGACTGTGTTCTTCTATTGTTGTGACTTAGATGACGTTTAGAGCACATTTTATGCCCAATTCTTGCAAAACTCCACGTAATCCCAAGGGGTTCACATACTTTTTCTTGCAACTGTATATGAGATAGAGTCGTTACATGCAAAGCAAGATAGTTCAAGCCGTGATTTGTCATAATTGTGATGATTATGGCTTACAGCTCATGAAAACCCTAAATCCACAATCTCAGAAAATTAGAATATTACATGCAATCAATAAAACAAGGATTGTACATAGAACAATATCGGACCTCTGAAAAGTATAAGCATGCATATGTACTCAGTACTTGGTTTGGGCCCCTTTTGCAGCAATTACTGCATCAATGCGGTGTGGCATGGAAGCTATCAGCCTGTGGCACTGCTGAGGTGTTATGGAAGACCAGGATGCTTCAATAGCGGCCTTCAGCTCTTCTGCATTGTTCGGTCTCATGTCTCTCATCTTTCTCTTGGCAATGCCCCATAGATTCTCTATGGGGTTCAGGTCAGGCGAGTTTGCTGGTCAATCAAGCACAGTAATCCCATGGTCATTGAACCAGGTTTTGGTGCTTTTGGCAGTGTGGGCAGGTGCCAAGTCCTGCTGGAAAATGAAGTCCGCATCCCCATAAAGTTTGTCTGCGGAAGGAAGCATGAAGTGCTCCAAAATCTCCTGGTAGATGGCTGCGTTGACCCTGGACTTAATGAAGCACAGTGGACCAACACCAGCAGATGACATGGCTCCCCAAATCAACACAGACTGTGGAAACTTCACACTGGACTTCAAGCATCTTGCAGTGTGTGCCTCTCCATTCTTCCTCCATACTCTGGGTCCTTGGTTTCCAAATGAGATGCAAAAGTTGCTCTCATCAGAAAAGAGGACTTTGGAACACTGAGCAACAGACCAGGTCTGTTTTTCTTTAGCCCAGGTAAGACGCTTCTGACGTTGTTAGTTGTTCATGAGCGGCTTGACAAGAGGAATATGACATTTGAAGCCCATGTCCAGGATCCGTCTGCGTGGTGGCTCTTGATGCACTGACTCCAGCCTCAGTCTTGTGAAAGTCCCCAACACTTTTGAATGGCCTTTTCCTGACAATCCTCTCCAGGCTGCGGTCATCCCTGCTGCTTGTGCACCTTTTTCTTCCACACTTTTCCCTTCCACATAACCATCTATTAATGTGCTTTGATACAGCACTTTGGGAACATCCAACTTCTTTTGCAATTACCTTTTGAGGCTTTCTCTCCTTATGGAGGGTGTCAATGATGGTTTTCTGCACAACTGGTAGGTCAGCAGTCTTTCCCATGATTGTGATTCCTACTGAACCAGACTGAGAGACCATTTAAAGGCTCAGGAACCCTTTGCAGGTGTTATGGCTTAATTAGCTGATTAGAGTGGGACACTTTGAGCCGAGAATATTGCACCTTTTCACAATATTCTAATTTTCTGAGATTGTGGATTTGGGGTTTTCATGAGCTGTAAGCCATAATCATCACAATTATGACAAATCACGGCTTGAACGATATTGTAATTTTTCGAGTTTCACCTGTATATGACCATCTTCCTGCAATATTGGGTCCCTTGCTACTCCACATTTTTTATAAACAGCCAACCCTTTAAATATGACAATAACATTTGCCAAACGTGAATAAAAGGAATATTATATTCATATATATATATATATATATATATATATATATATATATATATATAATTAAAAAATATATTATCAACTATTTATATATTTTATGAATGATTTCCTCAGCAAGGTAATACCAGACACTGAATAACAACATTCTCCTGGCCATATTTTTCAACAGTCCAATATATCTAAAAATGAATAGCAAAAAACATATCAAGAGTTAATATCATTGCTGTCATTAATCAAAAATGTACATTTCCACTGTCTGGTTGTATTACACTGTTTATATATGGATTCCTTTAGGCCGAGGTCAGCCTCTAACCCGGTCTTCAGAGTCACAGGAGGAGAAATTTTAGAATACCACACAACCGGCATAAGGATTTTGGAATTGTCAGTGTGATCTGCTATCAAATCATTGGAGAACTGAACACAATTAGATGGAGGGAGAAAACATTTTACTGACTCCAAGCATAAATAAATCTGGTGAACTTAAAAGGGTCTCCATTTTGGGTAGACCGTGGAAAGAATCAATCCTTAGCAGTTATTCACTGCTATTTGGGGGAGCAGATCATCATCACTTTTATATATGACATTTTTTCAGTGAGCTACTGTTGTCACCAGAGTGAGGTCAATATACAGTAAAATGGCAATGCTGTTGAGGGTCAACTAGAGGGAGTGGGGCACAAATTCAGTGTTGAGTTCTAAAAAAAACTTTCCTTAAAGGCAAACACCACCTTTAGCAACATGTTACACCCGTATTTAGGCACCCCCACGGCTGTCAAATTTGACCACACATCATTGAGTCCTTGAAGCTCTCAATAGAATACGAGTGACAGAAGTACAGTGATCACCGAATTCATAGCCCATTGACACTTCCTCCAGCCCAGTAACTGAAAGCCCATATAGAGGTAAGAGCAGGGAGCAGGAGGAAGAGCTTGCAGGAACCTGATACTGAACCAGCAATCCACCGATCATGGGTGTAATGCTTTGCAGGCTCCTGTGAAAAATAAATAAATGAATTTTGTCCTGCAAAAATATGTGCATTTATTATTTATTTTTACAAAGGTGAACTTAGTTCTCAAGAGTTAGTTCTCCAGTACCAAAAAAACTGCCTATGCAGATAAGGGTTGTCTGTAGATAAAAAAAAAACAGACTGTGCAGCTCCAACTAAAGATGAATAATGCCATTGCTATTGGTGTAGACTATTTACATACCTCCTGAATCCTGACTGGAAAACTCCCAGGATGTTGTTAGGATGCTGCTAAGAGAGGCCTACTTCTTATTGCTCACCTCCACCATCACAGGATTGAGCTCTCAAAGGCTGAGCTCACAGCTGAAGCATCAGTGGAGAGAAGATGCATGTGAGGAGGGTTTGAATCAGAGAAAGCACTTACTCCTGTGATGGTGGAGATAAGCAGTAATGACTAGGCTTCACATATCACCGCCCTAGCAATGTCCCGGGAGAATTCCAGTCAGGCCTCAGGAGGTATGTAAATAGCCTATAATTATAGGAGGGCTCAACATTTTAAGTCCTGAGCTACTAGCAAGGCCTTAAGAGTTACTATCCACCAGTTGCCCCACCCCTAATTCCACCCCTAAACACGCCCTTCAAAATGATCATGAAATGGCATTGTTAAATGTTACCCGCATTAAATTAGTGTCCCTAGAGTCTCCCCACATTACATCAGGGTCCCTAGAGTTCCCTCGCATTACAGCAGGGTCCCCAGAGCCCCCCCAAATTACATCAGTGTCCTTAGCATCCTCTCGCATTACATCAGGGTCACCAGAGTCTCCATGTATTACATCAGGGTCCCTAACATTACCCCGCATTACATAAGGGTCCCCAGATTCCACCCACATTACATCAGGGTCCTCAGAGTCCCCCCACATTACATCAGGGTCCCCCATATTACATCAGGGTCCCCAGAGTCCCTCCACATTACATCAGGGTCCTTTACCCTGCATTACATCAGGGCCCCCAGTGTCCCCCTAAACACTACATCATACCATGCACCGCATACAACCATAGCCCCCTATAATCTCTCACTCACCAAGCCATAACTCAACCAAGCATATTCTATATTCAATCTAACGTAGCAGTACCTCAAAAGCCCCATACTCTACCACCCAAAACAGCCACATAATCCTGAACCTGTCCAAACCACCTGTAAGCTTACACACACAGACATACGTATACACACAAACACATGGATACACCCTATAAAAAGTTGCAGTACATTACCTTCCATCACACAGACGGGTACTGCACTCTAGGGGGATACAGAGAGCACAGCAGACACTCCCCCTCCCTTCCTTTGACGTTGCTCAGTGTATTCAGCATTCTAACGACTCCCAGTGCCGATGTACAGGCGGCATGTGGGACACACTGGCCCCCAAGTTATTTCCATTCACCACATGCGAGCAGGCGAGTGGAAATTTTGAGGCCTGCCTTTAGCAAGGGCATTATTCTACTTTAGCCAGAGCTGCACAGTTTTGTTTTTTATCTATAGACACTCGTTACCTGCATAGGCAGTTTTTTGGTAAAGGTGAACTAACCCTTTTAAACCACTTTTTTTTTTTTTAAATAACACACGTTTAAAGAATTTGTCTGCAAATGAAAAGTGTAAATTTTTGTCTCTTGCTGCCTGCCCTGCTCAATGCTGCTCTATTAATGAGGAATCATCCCTAAAGTTTGCTGGGAAACCAACACTTCTATGAGTGTCAATCTCCTGTGTCCCCTGAAGCCTTCAGTGGTTTCTCCCACAGATCCTTATTGTGTCAATCAATAGCACCAAAATGCACATGCACTGCAAATCGTAATGGGAGGATTTGCTAAAATTGGAGCAGAAAGGATCTACAGCAGCTATGAATGGCGACCAACAGCAGCTATGCATGGCGACCAATCAGCCTCTATCTTCAGCTTTTTCAATTAAGCTATGAAAATGAAAAACAGGAACTGATTGGTTACCATGCACAACTGCTCCAGATTCTGGTTGCTTCAGTTTTAGTAAATTCTCCTCAATGTGCTTTACAGTGGGCTGCAATGCACAAAAATGCCTCATGTACTAACTTGTGCCTTGAGATACAATACATCGCATTGCAACGCTGCTATGTCAGTGGAACTGAGAGATATGTCGCCTGTGATATTTCAATAAAGTTATAACAAAGGATTGTCACATTGGCGTAGCTTACTTCCTGCATAAACCAGCGGATATGCGATCAGTTGGGCTTTCTCGTGCGAATGAGCCCAAAAGTCTTTCTGGTGCTGTAGTGTAGAAAAATCATATTAAAGTGAAACTGTCACAAACCTGGGCAGTGATCAGTAGATACAGATCCCAATTATGTAAATCCTGGTGACTGTGCAGCTACCTGCTTTTTTCCCCAAACATTTGACACATAACAGCCCCTGCTTGAGCCTCTCAACTTGTGACTTGCTACAATATTGCAGCCTGACCATTGTGGGGAGAGGAGACTGAGGAAATGATTCCTTCTTCCTGCAGCAAGCAAAGTCTCTGGTGCTCAAGGATGGCTTCTCAATGATAAAAGATGAAGCTTTTTTGAAAACTTTTACTGGGGCTGTATATTGCGAGGTCAGTAATTGTTCCTGAAGACTTGCAAAGTTACTGAAAGACCCACTTAAAGTTAGAAACTATTACAGGAAAAGCCAAGATTTTGATTTACATACAAATTCTTCTGCCCATATATCTGGATCCACTGGTCATCTTGATGAGCAGTTTCACCACAGTTCATTTTTGCTTCCAAGCAGAGAGATCATACTATAATTTTGCACAGGGCAACAAAGAACCAAAGCCCAGCCCTGCTAATATACCTAATTTCACCACTTCTCAGAACTTACGCTTCTCTCACGCCAGATCGGTGTTCTGCAATTGTGAGTCTGCAGTCCGTTAATGAGCTCCATTCTGGGAAGTGGTACAGCTGTGTGTTTATTGGACCTCTAATTACAAGTCACTACGGAATCTGTACAGTAGTACAGCTCATTATAATCAGGAACGGTAAACTGTAGACAACTGAATTACGGTGTAGCACTGTCATTAACACGTTGACTGAAACTTGGGCCAGTGTCAAACCTGCAAATAAATACTTTACTGAAATGGAATGGAATTCTGACAATTTTTAGATAATCCTGAGTATATTTATAAAATATCTTGGAAAGAATTGTAAAAACTGTCCTGCCTGGCCACAGCAACCAACTTGCACTGAAAAAAAAGGACATCGGCAGTCAGACTGGTTGCCGTGGGAAACACACACATTCCTTTTTCCCATCATAAAAAAAGATCTCTGCAATTCAGTCAGCTGTAAAATACTGTATGTTCATTAAAGGGTGAGTTCACCTTCACAGAAAAAAAATTAAAACGTGAACACTGGACACCCCATCCCCCCTCGTCCCCGCTGTACTTACCTTCAGGGATGTTGAGCTGCCAGCATCCCCACAGCTGGTCCAGCAGTCTGGGGAATTGAAATTCCCGCTCTTCTCCCTCAGCACTTCCGGGACGGACCAGATCAATTTTAATTGGTGAAGAATGCCTATGTGCATGTAGCCAAAGGGTCAGTCCACCCAAAAATGAGATTTCAGTGATAAGTGATGGGTGGGAGGCAGAATCACAAGCTGGTTCCCTGAAGCCCAGTTGAACTCTTGGCTTTTTACTTTATAGTCCTGTAAATAATGATCTATCACTGGTTTTTGATAGGAAAAGTTTTAATATACAGCAGTGAAAATGCTGCTATCTGGCTTCAAACTACAAAGCTCTGACCTTGGAGAGCTTTGTAACAACCACACCCCCCCAGCACAAGTGTCAGCGCACAGTCTTGCATTGCAGAGAAGGGGCTCTCTTGTGCCTAAAGGACTGCACAGTCATACAGGCATCCTGCACAGCTGCTGTAACAAGAAAGTGGAGGTAAAAGTTAAAAAAAACATGAAGGTTGTTCGTAAAACGTTTATCTGCCTGCATATCTGTTTTGATGCTGTAATTCTGTTGGGATACTAGAAATAAGATCTCACTGCCACAAGCTAATGGCTCTGTTCCAGTCTGTCATGGAATTGGAAGTGTTCCCACCTTCACTGAGTTGATCATTCTCCACCTGTTGCATTTTCCTTAATATAAAATACATTAGAATCTTACAAGAAAAGTGGGATTTCTTTGGAAAGAGCATGGTAGGCAACTCAAAGATCTCACAATTGCAGTGTCTGGGAGCTGACGGAAACCATTATGTGGTCTCTCTCTCCAACTTCTGAAAACTAAAACAATAGAGTTGGTGTATGGACTGACCCTTTAAAGTTTGGGAAATTTCTTTGGTGTATCCATTGAAAAAGACCATTTACTCCTATGTAGGGAGGCCTGTCTATTATGTGTCCCAACAATGGTCAGCATCTCCACAGGAAAAAAAGAGACCATGCATACCCAGAAGGAACAGCTGCCAAGCTATGTTCCTGAATTTAGGTCCAATAAGGGCTGGTAAAGTCTGATTTATGATTGTCTGCCGTGGACTGGTGCATCTCATCAGCACACTGTTAATAGAACAAAACCAGGAAAAGAGAGAGAAAATATACCACCAGGATTTAATTCCATTGTCCAAAATCATGTGCATTTGGCAACTGTCAAGATATAAGATATCTTTGACAACTTTTTGATTAATATGGTCTCTCCCACTTACGTGTGCTTCTTCCAATGCATAGATTCACACATGCCAGCAAACACCGAAAAAAACATATATACACTAATTATTTTTTTGCAAACCATCACATCTGTCCTTATCATACAATAATGGTTGTTTGGAAATAACATGATGCTGCACATGTACAAACTGACTGTGTTGATGAATGAGGGTGAGAAGTGAACTTACCAATGCAGGTTCTGCCATCGGAGTGAAGAGCGTATTTCTGGTGGCAACCGCACACGGGGCCAGTGTCTGTGTCATCGCAGGTGTGCTGACAGCCTCCATTTCCATAGTTACAGGTTACTACATAGGCCCAGAAAAATATATATGCAAATATAAACAGAAATGTTAATTACAAAAGAATCCAAAATCAGTCTTGTACTTTAACTTTTTATTTGAGCACAAGACAAACTGCTCTTTGCTTTGTTTAAGGACATTCAGACATTTTAAAGGGAGGAAAAGTTAGTACCTTCACATTGGGCAATAATGTATAACAGAAAGCCACCCTGGCAGATATTGATATTGGTAACAAATAATGCACCTGAGCTTTAGGGTACTTATGACGCATTTGTATAAGGAAAAAACACACGGTGGGAGTACTTTTCCAAGTTGAAAGGATTGCTCCACTGAAAACTGAGATTTCAGAGATTGGTAGATGCTGGGAAGTATATAGCAGAACTAAAGCCTTTAATCAGAAAATTGCTATAAGTAGGTTTTAAGTAATAAAAAAGCTCCTGCTAGCCTTTCTCTTCCAATTGTACACTGAGACACAAATACGTAGCTCAGTGTAGAATCTTGGCATTCCATGGATCTCAGGACTCCCATGCACAATGCCCACAGTCAGTGACGAGAAGGGAAGGAATGTCAAATTGCAGGAGAACACTTTAGGAGGTAGGTGTGCCATAGTGTACAATTTGTACAATTATGCTGACCCTGGGAGTCCATAAAACATTAGGCGAGATCCATTGGTGATCTATTTGTGAGATCTCTGTACAGAGTTCCTAGGTCTGCACACCTGCTGTGCCCATTATGAAAGGTTCCCACCATCCCTACACTAAGTTTTCCTCGGTCTTCACACCTGTTGTGCCCAGTAAGGACTCGCACCACCCCTGCACAGAGTTCCTGGGACTGCACATCTGTGGTGCCTATTATGATAAGCTCCCTCACACCCTGCATTAAGTTCCTGAGTCTGTACCTTTATAGTGCCCATTATGAGAGGTTCCCACCATTTCTCTCCTCTGCCGAGTTTCTGAATCTGCACAGCTACTGTGGTCATTATGAGGGATTTCCACCATTCCTGTACTGAATTTGTGGGTCTGCACACCTTCTATGCCCATTATAAGTGGGGGCACCCACCATCCCTTTGTGTGCATACCTGCTGTACCCATTATGAGGAGCTCCCATCATCCCCATACTGAATTCCTGGGTGTGCAGACCTGCAATATCCATTATGAGAGATTCCCACCATTCCATTACTGAGTTATTGGGGCTGCACACCTATGGTGCCCATAATGAGAGGGCACCTTACCATCCCTGTGCTGATTATCTGGGTGTTTACATCTGCTGTGCACACTATGAAGGATTCCCACCATCCCTTTGCCAAGTTCCTGGGTCTGCACACCTGCTGTGCCCATTTTGAGGGGTACCCTCCATTCCTGAACTGGATTACTGGGTCTGGGGGGGGGGGGTTCAGCGGTGACCGGCTGAGATTAGAACCATTTATGGACCGGCTAATTGTACCCAAGTTAATCCATCGATCGACTAGGGTACAACCAGCCTGTTGGATTTTTAAATGCAATTATTGCCAGCAGCTATAGCTGCTGGCAATAATCACAGTTTTCTGCTGGCAGGGACCGTTCCTTGTGCCCCCCAGCCAGGAGAAGAAAATAGCTCCATGGGAGGGATTCCCCCATCAATGCGGCCTGTGTTGATGGGAGAATCGAGCAATTTTCTTTTTTGCAACCCGTGGTTGCAGCTAAGAAAATCCCATCATCTAAAGTCTGCCTAAAAGCTAGAACGAACAGACAGACAGATTTGAACACCCAAAACTTTCAGGTGGACAGGAATTATGAGAGGGAGATTTCAGAAGTCAGTGGCCGACTCGAATCAGCTTCAACCTATCTAAAATACTTCTCTTCTGAACATAAAATATACCTGGATTTAAAAATGAGATAGGAATACTTATGGTTTTTGGAGTGTTTTTCAGTGTAAAATTTCCTGTTGCCACAAATTTTTAAATTGTTTTAAAAAGGGCAAACTTAATTAAAGTGATATTAAACCCTCATCACTTACTGCATATGCAGCTTCTTTATATTTTAATCCTTATCTATGTTCCTGATTTAAGCTAGTGCCATGACTGCTGTCCCAGGATTCCTCTTTCAAGGTGGATCCTTTCTCTTGCAGCATGCTATGGAACCACCTTTACATGCAGGGACTAAAGTTTTGTCTCTTATGTTAAAGCAGAGCTCCTGTCGCCTGCAAAAATAAATAAATAAATAAATAAACGTCAGCAGCTACAAAAACTGTAGCTGCTGACTAAAAAAACAGTCACTCACCTGTCCCTCGATCCAGCAGTGTCCCCTGCACCAGCATCTTAAGTGTGGGAACCCACTGTGCATGCGCAAGTAGCGCTGCACATTGTGAATGGTTCCACAGTCTTCTAGGACCTGTCACGTGTCCCCGGAGACTGCTAGGGGGAGGGGGGGTATGATTTGCCAGGGATGAGTTGGAGAAATTCTGCTTCTGATCACCTAGGTCTTCGGAGCAGAAGTGGGAACAGGTAGCTGTCAAAATCCAGTATACACTCTGACAGTTGACAACCACAACATCCCCCGCCTGCTCCCCAAAGGTGCCAGTCCTTAATAGGGAGCAGGGGACGAGTTGGTAAAGTGGAACTCTCTCTTTTGGGTGGAGCTCCACTGTAACAAGGCTCTCTCCTCCTCCTCTACCCCTGAACCCTCCATATGTTTAGAGAAGCAGAACTGAGATCAGGAGTCAGCAGCATTGAAAGTCATAAACTGCAAATGCTGGGGTAAGAATTTTAACAAATATTTTCCTGTGGAATTTTCTTGTGCTCAATTTGTAAAGCAAAGCTGATGGTTTAATACTACTTTAACTTTCAGGAGATGTGTCCCTTCCTGTGCCAAAAAAAAGTACCATCAGTGTTTCTGCAACATTGATTAACAAGCACTGCAAACTATAAAGAGAATGAATGCAGAACAAGGTACATTGATTGTTGTTGACGGTGCACTAACCGACATTGGTGTCAGAAAACAGTGATTGATAGTGAAGATCAGCTAAATCCTGCAACATTATCTGCAGAAATGCAAACTTCCTGTTCAACCTCCCATTTGGCTTTGCTCCTGAACAATTTTAGCAGCACATAAGAAAAGTGTGTTTGTATCAAAGTGAATCACTATTAGCCGGCATATCACAAAGTGCCCGCCAGAGGTGAAAACACTCCTGTATATTAGGCAATTTGACTCAATATACTACTAGTATGCTTAATTCCAAAAGGCACTTGATGCCTAGGAGGAACACATGCTAAGTAGTCCCTATTTGGCAGTCATGAACAAATAAAACATATGTAATTAGATCTCTCTTCTCTATGCACGAGAAGAACTTCAGCGAAAGCAAACCGTCTTATAGTTGTCAATTGCAAAGCTGTTGAGATCTTTCAGTATACAATGTGTTTCTGTCTTCCTAGTAGCCAACAGATCCCTTAAATTTCACTGTCACTATAATAAAGGTGCCCAAAAACTGTACCTGTAAGAGAAGAGAGTAAATACCTCTCCTACTGTCCTCAATACAGAACACTGCATTATTCAAGGGAAATCATCCCCTGTACTTCCAGGACTGGTTTCTTTGGTCCTCTGTAGCTCTCACTGGTTCCTCCTGCTGACCCTCACATCACTACAGGACTTTAAAACAAGCCCTCACCGACCTCTATTGCTGCAAGCACTGTGAAGCAATTTATTCTTCAAGACCCAAATGAATTATCTCACTACTTCTCTTGTGAGGATGTATTACTCCCCAGTGTCTACAACTACGGAGATCAATATGGGCTTTTTTTTAAAGCCTATTAAGAATATTTAAGATTAGTTTACAAATTAGGTCCACTGGAGATTATGAAAGGTCAATGATTTACAGCAGTCAAACAAATATGTTTTACTTGGCGCTACCTACACATATTTGTGGCAGGTCAGGGTACATTCATTCAATTTAATTAGTTTATCAGTTGATCCCTTTTTTCTGTTTAAGTCACAAAAATATTGCCAGAGCTAATGCATGTGCTTGATATCAAAGGCTGAGGATATCTGAGGTAAGATCAGTAATTATTACACACCCGGGGCTTAGTGCATACCTGTCATAGCAAATCTGGATCAGTACTTTAGATATGAAGTTTAAATACAAATGCAGGTCATTAAGATGAACGGGGAGAGGTTGAAACCAGAAAAGTGGCATGCTAAGGATACCACACTAAAGTAAAACATTGTTAAGGGGAATAAGGATATTGCTACAGGTTACAAGTTTAATTTTGTTTATTACAACTATTTGGTATGTTACAATAAACCAGCCTGAAATGTTAATAACTGTCCAATGATTGTTTTTAATGGCATTGCCTTATTGATTAAATGTACTACTTATTTAGGCTTTATGTACATTGTGTAAACTCCCTTCAGATCAATTAGTAAAGAAGCAAGTTGAATCTTTAACTATTGTCTCCTATAATTATTTAAAAATGCATTTTTTTCATGTTACGTGCATACACACTAAGTAATACACAAGTGTAACATTTCCAGGTATACTTCTATCTGCTTTTCTTATCAAAAAGAAAGAACCATCTTTATTTGCATGTGCAGTTCTTGTCTGTGTTCACAAATGTCTGACACAGATCAACCCCTGCTGCAGCCTCTCACCTTGTGACTTGCTACAAAGTTAAAATGTTGCCATATGGTTAATGGGGGAGGAGATGCTTCCTCCTGCCTGCAGAAGACTGATGACATCATCTAAACCTAGGCGAAGTCACCTGACCAAAAGTTCTGTGAAGCACTCCGACTGCACCTGTGTAAAGTAGGGCATATGCTATACTGTAACCACAAGGCAGCAGAGTGGGAATTCATGTAAACAACCACTGAACTCAGATCCCACCTGACTGTGGGTGTTTCCGAAGAAATAAGCAGCCATACAGGCTCCATCAAAAACTGAAATATCAAGATTGGAAAGAGTTACTTTAAATAGCAGGTAATTCTACTTCACTAAATAAGGCTAATACAGGTGGATAAGCAGCACAGAAGAATAGAGCTGAGGATGACAATTCATGGCACCATAGTTATATAACCATATGACATTTGTGACATGGCTCTAGTTATGTCATTGGAGTCGCTCTGATAGTATCATAACCACGACAGTATAAAGCGATTACGATCAAGGGCGTATCTTCCGCAAGGCAAACAAGGCATCTGCCTTGGGTAGCACTTTTCAGGGGGCGGCACCGCCTCCAGGTAGAAGAGACCAGTGCTGTCGCTGCAAAGCGCTGTGCTTGGCCAGGGGGGGCGTGCTCAGGCGGGTTCGTGTGTGTGCTCAGCGGCGAGGGGACAGAGAACCTGTCAGCTATGGAGCCGGCTGGAGAGGGGGCTGGGCAGCACATAGAGGACCGTGCATTTCTCTCTATGTGCCACCAGTCACCTCCCCTATCCATCTCCTGCGTACGGTCAGCTCCTGTATGCTCCCCCACGGCCGCCCCCCAGCACTGCAGGGGATGTGTCAGCATATGCAGTCCCCAGTGCTGACAGTTCCCCCCCCCCCCTCCCCTCACACAGACAGGAGAGGAGAGAGAAAGCTGCCCCGCCCACACTTCCATCCAGCCTTGTGTATTCTTTCCCCCTTCCCCTCTCTCCCTCCCTCCCTCTATCTCTCCCCCTCTCTCTCTCCCCCTCTCCACCCCCCCTCTTCCCATCTCCTCTCTCTCTCTCCACCCCCTCTCCTCTCTCTCTCTCCCCCCCTCTCTTTCCCCCTCTCCTCCATCTCTCTCTCTCCCTCTTTTCTCTTCCCCCCTCTCCTCCCCCTCTTCCCCTCCCCTCCCCCTCTTCCCCTCTCCTCCATCTCTCTCTCCCCCCCCCACTTTCTCTTCCCCCCTCTCCCTCTTCCCCCTCTCCCTCCCCCCCCCCATCTCTCTCTCCCCCCCCCCCACTTTCTCTTCCCCCCTCTCCCTCCCCCCCCCCCTCTTCCCCCTCTCCCCTCCCCCCCTCTTCCCCCTCTCCCTCCCCCCCTCTTCCCCCTCTCCCCTCCCCTTCCCCCTCTCCCTCCCCCCCTCTTCCCCCTCTCTCTTCCCCCTCCCCCTCTCTCCCCTCCCCCTCCCCCCTCTCTCCCCCCCTCTCTCTCTCCCCCCCTCCCCCCTCTCCCCCCCTCCTCCCTCTCTCTCTCCCTCTCCCCCCTCCCCCCTCTCTCCCCCTCCCCCCTCTCTCCCTCTCCCCCCCTCTCTCTCCCCCTCCCTCCCTCCCCCCCCTCTCCCTCTCCCCCCCTCTCTCTCCCCCCTCCCCCCTCTCTCCCCCTCCCCCCTCTCTCTCCTCTCCCCCTCTCTCTCCCCCCTCTCTCTCTCCCCCCTCTCTCTCTCCCCCCTCTCTCTCTCTCCCCCTCCCCCCCCACTTTCTCTTCCCCCCCCCCCACTTTCTCTTCCCCCCTCTCCTCCCCCCCGTCTCCTCTCCCCCCCCTCTCTCCTCCCCCCCCCTCTCTCCTCACCTCCCCACCTCTCTCTCCTCACCTCCCCAACTCTCTCTCTCCTCTCCCCCCACTCTCTCTCTCCTCTCCCCCCACTCTCTCTCTCCCCCCTTCTCCTCTCCCCCTCTCTCTCTCCTCACCCCCCTCTCTCTCTCCTCACCCCCCTCTCTCTCTCCTCACCCCCCTCACCCCCCTCTCTCTCCTCACTCCCCCTCTCTCTCCTCACCCCCCCTCTCTCCCCTCACCCCCCTCTCTCTCCTCACCCCCCCCCTCTCTCTCCTCACCTCTCTCCCCCCCCCTCCCTCTCTCTCCCCCTCTCCCTCTTCTCTCTCTCTGATTGGTGTCAGTGGGAGGAAGTGCCCCATCATTAGTGCCAGTGTGGGAGGAATAGTGCTTCATCACTGGTGTCAGTGTGGGAGGAATAGTGCCCCATCACTGGTGTCAGTGTGGAAGTAATAGTACCCCATCATTGGTGTCAGTGGAAGGAATAGTGCCTCATTATTGATGTCAGTGGGAGGAATAGCGCCCATTGTTGTCAGTGGGCGGAGCTCTAATAGGAAGAGATGGAGTCTAAATAGGAAGGGGTGGGGTTTACAAATGAAGGGGTGAATTTTAAACAGGAAGGGGTGGGACAAATTTAGATTGGGGGGGTGCCCGATTTTAGTCTTGCCTAGGGCAGCACAAAAACAAAATACACCACTGATTACGATGGATTTTATTTTTTGAGATGATCATCTGGAATAGTAGAAGTGCTTCATGTGCAAGCGCTTCAGATCAACAGGATTTGCCACCAATGGCCACTTTCTACAGAATGAAGCTTTTACCACTCACAAGCAAGAAAACGTTTGTGGCGATTCCCAAAAAATCATTAATTATTTGAAGACTAGTATGTGTCTCACTGCCAGTCATTCTGGTGAAACATTTGTTTATTTATGGCTACCCACACATTCCGGTTTAATGAAGAAAATGTGCAACTACCTACATGTACAGTCCCTCTGGTTCTTTGCAAGTTCAAAGCCCGGACGACACTCGCAAGCTACTCCCACTTTTGGTGTCTCTCGGCAGATATGAGCGCAGCCATGATCTTTGTTCATGCAGTTCATGCCTTCTGTAAAGAAACAAAAAAACATCAAGGGAGAGAACATCACTCAACTTTTGTCTCTCATATTTACATCTAAAGCGGAACTGAATTCTGGAAGCTATGTTCAAGAAAGGCAGGCAAGGGGCTTAGGAATGGTCAACAGTATCGCCTGTGATTTTCCTGCAGCTGATCTTTTCCCCGTTATTGACTTACAATGCCTTGTTGTGAACATCCAGTAAGGAGAACCTTGAACAGCACAGTACTGATATCAAATCTCACTCCAAGTCTTCTGAGATTAGCAGTCAGAAGCAGTGGTGCCTTCAATGATCTCACACTGTAGATATACAGCTATTAAGCTGTAGGTACAGGAGTGCCTAGGCACCCTCACATACCAGGAAGAGATCTGCTATTTTGCACAAGGAATTCCAGACAAATGGTACCATTTTTGTATCACTAGTTAGGCAGTTAACATTTCAAAATGTTCCCTACAAAATAGCAAATCATGACTTTTTGCTTTCAGTTCCATTTTAAAGTGTATCTTAATCACAAAACAAAAATGTCACTTATTGCAGTCTACCAATCCTTAGATGCCATGTCCTGACTGGCATCTGTGTTTCCACTAGGGAGATTCACTATTTATATCGGTCCTGGTAACCACTGTGCATGGAATAAAAGTTATGGAAAATCCGAAAACACTGCCCCAGAATGGACATGTGCATATCAAGCGTACTGACATCAAACATTCATGTACTTCCTTAGTGAAAGACTGGGAATGTATGGAGTCTAGACTGATGTAAACATGACCAACTGGCCTCTTTTATGGTGGGGGTGGTTCCATTTGAGCCAGAGGGAGTGCACTGCACAAAGTATGCCTCAGTGATTTGCGGCTATGGTGTACATAAGTAGGTGTTGTCTTAAAGGATATGCTTAACTGCAGGGTTGCACCGATACTAATTTTTTAAGAACGAGTACCGATACTATTTATCAGGTACGTGCCGATACCAATTACCGATACCTATTTGAGCCCATACAAAATGAATGGGCTCAACTTTCACTGCAAAGAATCGCATGTGATTTGAACAGGAATGTGGTGTGATTCCTGTCCGAATCAACTGTGGTTTCCTGCACCGCTCCTCTGTGATACCAGGCTGTAGTCACTATGACAAGCTAAGAAGTGCAGGAAACTGACCTACCCGATTCCTAAACTGACCTACCTGACCCCTACTAACTCTGACTGGAAAGTCCTGCACATCTGCTGGGAAGTGATCTCCAGCACTCAGTAAAGCCCCCACACACAGTATAATGCAGATCAATGGATCCTCCTCACCTCTCCATGTCTACCATTATTAGGCTGATCAGGGCTCTCCCCAGCACTGGTCAGTGCTGTTTTGGGGTCCTTCCACCTAGCTGCTCTTTGGTATCACTCACAGGGAGGACCAGCACACTCACCGTACCTCCGCCACCTGCACCGAGCACCACCACAACTTCCTCAGATTCCCTCATTAGAGCCCCCATGCATCAGATTCTCCCATCAGAGCCCACTTACATCGAATTCCCTCATAAGAGCCCTCGTACAATAGATTCCCCCATCAGAGCCCCCATACATTAGATTCCCCCATCAGAGCCCCCTTACATCAGATTCCTCCCATCAGAGACCCCCATACATTAGATTCCCCAATCAGAGCCCCCCTTATATTAGATTCCCCAATCAGAGCCCCCCTTATATTAGATTCCCCCATCAGAGACCCCCATACATCAGACCCACCATCAGATTCCCCATTCATCAGACCCCCTATCAGAGCCCCCATTCATCAGATTCTCCCATCATAGTCTCACTATACCTGTAGAATCACTCCATAGAACCTGGTAAGTAGGCAGCGGCAGCAGGGAGGTGAAGCATGCTGCAGGGTAGGGCGCTTATGTGACGTCACTGGTTGCTATGATGACGGCAGTCCTAACAACCAGTGACAGTAGTAATACAGCAGAGGAGATGGCCCCCCATCGGGCTTCTGTGTGTGCATGTGACAAGGTATTGTTTTTTAGTATCGGTGCATTTGCAGAGTACCAAATGCTTAGTATCGGCATTGATACCAGTATCGGTGCAACCCTAGTTAACTAACACACTTTTTTATGTATTTCTATCCCAACAGGTTGCTTTTACAGTGGAACTTTAGTCAAAAAATTAAGTCCCGCTAGGTCACTTTATGCTGGCTCCTTTTGCAGGCAGAGTTATGTAAAACATTAAAAATAAGTACCTATACTGATTAAAATCCAGTAATACACTGTCTCACCCTGCTCTGCACATGCTCAATTGCTCTCTATTTTTCGGCACTGTGCAAAAAATGTAGAGGCCGATCTGCTGACAGCCTAAAGAGTTATAGCACACAAATTTTGATAGCATAATTATTAATGTGGAATGTACTATATGTTCCTTGCTAAAGAACATTTTTATCAAGTTGTTACGGGTAAAGTTCCACTTTAAGTAGGGAATTGAAATTCATTTAATGAAATACAGATGACCACTAGAGGAAGCATTTGTACCTGAAAGAAATCCAAATATGGTATAGCAGAAAAAAAATATGACAGTCATTCAGGTGTCAGTTGCAGTCTAATGTGTCTTTGCATACTTCCACAGTGAGTTCTCCCTTTCTAAGCAAGTCACAAGAGGAGAGGCTGCCACAGGAGAAGACAAGCCAACAGCACAGGTAGAAGGATCTACATTACTGTGTCATCTTCGCTTAGGCATCTACGTCCAGGAAGCAGATGGTAACCCTGGATGAGGCCTGAACAAAAATGATCCTGCCCTTCTGAAAAGAAAAAGCAGATGAAGGCATCCCCACGTTCCGGTTTACTCTGGGAGCTTTGGGTGTTTCCTTGTCCATTTGAATGCGTCAGCTCTGCTTGTTATCCCTCATAATGGGTACATCAGGTGTGCAGACCTGGGAGATATCCCCAGAGAGACAGAGAGGGACTGTCAGTCAGTTTTACAGTTCAGTATCTACCAAAAACTAAAATATCCCATTTGGGTGGACTGATACAGTACATTTCATGATGAATCAACCTAGCAATCTCAAACCCCTCGTTAAACTCCGTCTTATCTCCTGACCCCTGCAATGGTCTATATAGAAGTATTAAATTGTGCAAATAAACAAAAACTATAAGAAAACTCGACAGCGTCCCAGATAAACTGAGGCTTCGGCGGGGGATTTAGAGCGTAGCGTGAGGCCTCAACAGTATCAGCCAGAGCCCCTTGGACGGCTGGAGACGTGACAGAAAAGATGGAGCAGGTCACATGTCCCTAGACAAACAAATGAAAGTCTGCTCTGCAGGGACATGTGTTTTCAATTCCAGAATAAAACAGGCCAGGTCAATGGACAATCACCCCCTGCAGATGGGATTGTGGTCTCAAGCACGTGGGATAGTTCCCGCTCTGCGTGCACATCTGTCATGACACCTCAGAGCTGGGTCCTGTCTGGAGGCTCAGGAAGATGCATGTGCGTCAGCGCATACAACTTTATCTTGTCAGCACCAGCAGAGAGATGATTTGTGGGGCTGGGAGGCTCAGGGGCCGAGGGGGAGGCTAGAATACTTTATAACTGCCAAGCCACAAACACCTCCCCCCCCAACCTCCGCCAAACACTTCCAACACAAGCTTATGGTCAAAACAAACAGAATTTCAGATCGTGGGATTATCTTTTTTTTATTTCTTGTGTGTTTTGTGATTCATTACGCTCTTAGAGTATGTAAATCTTAAAACTGAAATGGCATTAATGCGTTCCTTTGTTAATAAACGCTCATTGATCTTTTGCACCTTGTGTCTGGTGGCCCCCTTTACTGAAAATGTGTTGATCCCATCAGTTCCACTGTCTTCCTGTCTAAGCAGATTTGTGCCAGCATTCTCAGTTTGTGTGTCTGATTTAGCTGATCAGATTTACAGGATGGCGTGCCAATGCATAGCGTGCAAGTACTCTTGTGGTCAGCTTTGCCACCATGCCCCTTGACTTGGAAGATGGACAACAAGAGAGGGTGTGCAGTTGTGGGAATAAAACCAATGCATAAGGTATGGAATACATTTTTATTAAAAAAGAAGGGTTGCTGGAGCTTGAGAAACCAATTTGGAACACTATGCAATACATTTTTCCAATTAACTTCACAATGACTTTAACCCCTCTGTGACCAGTTGTATCCAGTGCCTTTATCAGCAAAAGGTTTCAGTCTGGCAGAATAGGTTTTTTGTTTGTTTTTGTCTATTGGATTGCCACTGTCAAAGCCTAAGTGCAGCCAAAATAAAAAACAGAAAACAAAAACAGCCAAAGGGACATACAGTAACTTATAGTCAGTAGTATATGTCCCTTGTGCTTGTGCCTGTTTTGGTTGAAATCCTCCTCCACCCATGCCCCACTTCCCCCTGCAATCTTCCAGTGTAGAGGGGGTTAATACAACTAAAGGGCTGTCATAGGCTCTCATCGATCATTCTGCCAGTACTACAGCTTCTATGAATGAAACAGGATCTAGAAATGGGGGACGCGCTGATGAGCCTCTTAGTTATATTAAGCTCTGCCGTACAGGAAGGTTATGGCAGCAGGGGTGGGGGGCATGATCGGAGGAGGATTTAACTAAAAGATGAGGTTGCATAAGGGGCATATCCTACTGACTATAAGTTATATCTCTTGTGCTGATTTTTATTTTTTTATTTTGGCTGCACTTAACCTTAAAACAATTCTAAAAGGTAAATAATTTTTTTGTGGAAAATAACAAACATGTCTATACTTACCTGTGTGCAGTGGTTTTGCACAGAGAAGCCTGGATCCTCCCCTTCTCAAGCCCCTCACAAGCTCTTCTGGCCCCTCCCTCCTGTCGGGATCCCCCACAGCAAGCAGCTTGCTAAGGGGGCACCCGCTGCTCCGTGAGCCAAGAATTGGCTCGCCCCCTCTCTTTCTTCATTGGCTGACTGGCTGTGATTGACAGCAGCGGGAGCCAATGGCTCAGCCTTGCTGTCTCAGCCAATGAGGCAGAGACCCGGGACAGCTGAGGCTGTCATTCACATCGCTGGATCGCGATGTGACTCAGGTAAGTATTGGGGGACTGGGGGTACTGCTGCATACAGAAGGAAGGTTTTTTTTATCTTCATGCATAGAATGCATGAAGGTAAAAAACCTTGGGCCTTTACAACCACTTTAAACTCTTTTAAACAATTCTGTTTTCCTGGATGACCTAAGCTCAACCTTAAAGGCCATCCCATGACAAGTTTCCTCTGAAGCTATTTTTTGCAGTTTCAAGTATAGCTAAAGCCAAAACTTGTCTTTTCTTTTTGGATGGCACAGAGAATGGCGGAAACCCCTATCTGCTTTTTTTCTATCTGTGCATTCACATTGGGAAGATTTCCCTTCACTTCATGTTCTTTAGATACAGCAGGAAATTATACAAAATGTCTCCAAAGTTAGAAAAATCTTCTCTTAGACAGCCGCCACAAACAACTGTCTCCACTGGAACAGTTCACTTCTTTTCCTGTTTTGGTGGAAACTCAGAATTTAGATTTCCCCCTCGCATTAAGTCCCAGAGTCAATGGTCGCCAGGATAAATGAGGAGAATGAATCTCCCTAACGGGGATACAGGAATCACTGAAAACCCCTTACCACTTTATTGAAAACCTAAAGTGGTTCTAAAGGTACAAGGTTTTTTACCTTAATGCATTCTAAAAGCCTTCCGTAAGCAGCTCCCCCCACCCCGGCCCCTCTTTCTACTTACCCAAGCCCAAGAAGAAGGCCCGAGTGAAACGGTCCCAATCTCCAGCATGTTGTCGAGGAAGAGGAGATTGGGATGATGCTAATGAAAAAAAAAAAAACAAAACACAATAAACCTACTTTCTTTCAAAACCCTGACTATATCTATCTAATCTTTGGTAAAGGTTGCCAAATAATGAATGCAGTTCCCTCATCCCCCAGCTGAGGGCAGCCCACCTGCTTCATTATAAATACCTTCCTCCTCATTCTAGTTATCTTTGTTGTGTGACTCCTCTGGGCAGCCCAGCTTCTGAAATGTCCTCATTAGGTCCACTTCAGTCTGCTTATATGTGTTGTGGTCCCATTCAATTCCGAAGGGAGAGCAGTACTCTGAAGGCCCATTGGAATGAATGGGACCACACATGCACTATGTGAAAGGAGAGCATCTGACCAGGGGCAGGGGCGGCGTGACAACTCATGGGGCCCCCGGGCATAAGGGGATCATGGGGCCCCTGTGTCCTTGCCCACACTCAAAAAAGCCTATAAAAAAGGTACCAGGGGCATTTCATGCGGCCCCCTACTGACCCCGGGCCCTCAGGCAGTGCTCGAGTGCTCGAATGGTCAGTCCGCCCCTGCCGGGGTGTGTACTGGGGAAGGGGGTTGCTACATTCATTTAAGGGCAACTTGTACAGTTTTCCCTGCCTGATCTAAGAATCAGCTCTAGAAAAAAAGGATAATTTACATTCTCTATTTCATTTTCAATTACAGCTTGCTGGATAAATACCCCAAATGAAGCTCTAATCACAAAGGGCAGGGAAGTGAAAGAACCTCTGTCAGGTTTTTATTGCTTTCTCTGTCCCCTATGTCTGAACAGTTTATTTTGCTATTGTTTGCAGTGACCCAACAGAAGAGATAGGGGAATCTCTCAAATGGAGTTACAGTGATAGAAAACCCAAGACTCCTCACTCTAAGATAAAGAAGACCTGTTTTGTCTGGAGTTCTACTTTAGATGTACCTGCATTTGAGAAGGATAGGTTCGTTTCAGCATAAAAAGTATCCCGATTACTACTATATGATAAACACAGGATCTGACATGTCATAAAATTAATTCTAGTGCAGTTGGTAAGCTTGAAAGCCAGGGCTGAACCTGGGGCTGTCCTAGAAGATCGGGGTCAGCTGGCATGCATATAGGTCATATGCTGTAGCCTTGGTTTTTATCCTTGGACTGCAGGTATCCCATGATGTGGCTAAAGGAATATTTGGTTGAAACAAAAGCAGAAATGACCAGTGCAATGTAGCCAAACATTTCTATCGTAAGATATCACTTGGATGGAGTCCCACTCAGCCCTGGCCCTGAAAAATCCCAATAATCACAAAGTAAATAACATTACTAGACAGCCACAATAAAACACATACAACGCAATCCAAAATCAAGCTATACTCCTAGAAAAATAAATTGCCATTTTCTTCCAAACAACTGTATTTCCTGAATGTTCCATACAGAGAGCCTCAACCTCAGTTCAGTGCCAATGGAAGATGGAATAACTTGAAACCCTGAGTAATATTGAAGGGATATGAACACCCAAACGGTAAAAATGTGTACATTGAAACTTAAGCAAAGTGTTATTACAGTTACAGATAAACACATATAGAAAAAAAAATTAAAACGTGTGTGACAGCATAATTGTGTTGATTTTCTAAAACTGGTGAGTGCAAAATCTGGTGCAGCTGTGCATATTAACCAATCAGCAGCTAACTTTAGGTTGTTCAGTTAAAACGGAACTAAACCCCTCAATATAAATCAGAACTACATTCACTGTTTAAATATTTCTCAAAACAAGTACATTCAAGGCATGCCTTAAATAACTGTTACTGTTACTTGTGCTCTGAACCAAAGGAGTTGATTTACTAAAACTGGAGAATGCAAAATATGGTGCAGCTGTGTATGGTAGCAAGATTTTGCACACTCCAATTTTAGTAAATCAACCCTAATACCGGCTTAGCTCCAGCCCTCACTTCTGTGCGGTTTTAAGCTCCCTTTAGTGGCAGTCAAATGTTTATTTCAAAGCACTTATAGAGTGCCAACAATTTTCATAGCACTTTACATACTGTACATCCACATCAGTCTATGCCCTCAAGAAGCCTACAATGTAAGGTCCCTACCTCATATACATGCATGCAAGCATGCACATTCTAGGGCCAATTTACACTGCAGCCAATTATCTACCAGCATGTTTTAGGAGTTTGGCAGGAAACCAGAGTACCTGGAGGAAAACCACCAGGCCAATGAGGACTCCATTCTATAAGGAGTACCAACCAATGATGATGAATCTCCTATTTAATAGAGGACACATGACCAAACAACTAGGCCTTCACATGCTGCTTGCAATAAAAAGGAGCATGCAGCAGAATTTTCTCCAAGAGAGGCAGTTATATTAGCTCCTCTGTCAACCTTTAGTGATGCCATCACGTCTTATGTAAAGGCAAAACTTTTTTTTCTTTTAATTTTGGATAGTGCAGATATTGGTTAAATCTCTTTCCTGGTTTTTTACCATCTGTGAAATTAGACACAACAGGAAATGTGAGAAAACCCGACTGATGGTAAGGTAATCCTCATTTAGACAGTCACTGGAAAAGAAACATCTAGGAGTGTCAGCAGAAAAAAAGGCCAAGGGGCCCATTGTACCTGCACTATTTTTTACATTTTTTTTTTTTTTTTTTTTTACTTTTTTGTTAATCTGTTTGTTCTAGGCAAGTTTGAATCCACTTACTGCTCACTAACTCACTACCCCTGCTGAACGTCTAATTTCAAGCATCAACTACTCTTTCAGTAAGTAAGTCTAAGATTAGTTTATAATTTTTCTCCTGCTAGTTTGAGGTCATGCTCCCATGTTTTTGATCTTCGTTTCACACTGAAAACATGACCATTATTCCATTCCTTTCCGGGTCTGGATTTACCTTCACTTTCTGTCCTGGTGACAATGGTCACTAGGACGAACACGGAGAGTGACTCAACTTCTCAGAGAAGAAACAAACTTGATAATGCTCATAAACCTTCACCACCCCAAAAATCCAAGCTTTAGATATGCTTTTGTTAATGTTTAGTATAGGCTCACTCCAATGGTGATTTGAGTGCCCCTAGGAATACCATGAGCCCTGGTAGCACACCTACAAGGTGTGTCATTGGCAATCTGGGCTCACAAGAAGTGAGTGGAAGTGTCCTGGCGTAAAAAAAAAAAAAGGAAAAAGTGTGCCATTCAAGACCGACAATGCAGGGCAGCCTTCCAACTTACCAACCAAAGGGTCGTCATATGTGTTAAAGCAGGTTTAGGTAGGTAAACATGCTTTTCCTGTCCCCTAGACTAGCGGTTCACCCTTCCAATGTTGACCTTTAGTTTTTCCTAAAGGTGTGAGGCAGCCTACTGCAAAAAAAAAAAAAAAAGTTGTATAATGAACCAGTTCATGCCACAAAAAGTTCCCCGTGCGTTTCTGCATGTGCTTTTTTTAGCGCATTTTTGATGCATTTCCAGATGCTTTTTCTCCTCCTTTTTTGTGGGTAATTTCAATAGCAAAATCTTCATTTTCATCAAGGCAATGCTTCTGGGTCACTTTTCCTGTCACATCACTTGTTTAACCTTTGGTAGTGTCCTGTGCATTGCTGTGTGTTGCTGTAGAGAAGATGTCTGCACTGGCAGGCTAATTCATGGGTATAGCCATTGCACTGCTGAAACTAAATGCCTGCAAGAGAAGGCATTACTGGGTACATCCACTATTTATGGAGTGGGAAAGCAAGGGACAATTTTGAATACTGTATGTAGAACTTTGTCGTTATCCAGGTTTTTTTTAGCTTTACATGGAAGTCAATTGAAAGGATGATCCTGAACCATCAATATGAGCCTATCAGTATCCAGATACAGACTACTATGCAGATGAGCATGTGGCTAGAAGAGGATCATGGGAGGAGTTAAAATACATTTCTTCCTTTTCATGGTTTTTTTTTTTCACTGTACTGGGGTTCTATGCATTTTTAAAGCTTTGATGCGTTCCAGTACAGTTTTGTGCAGGGAAAAATCAGCATGTCGTACTTCTGGAGCTGAAATGCACAGGAACTGACTGCACTGGTGTGAACTATGCCATTGGAACCCATGTAACATACTTTTCATGTGTTTTTGATGCAAAAAAAAAAACAAAACAACAACACTGCACTGCATGTGGTATGAACAGGTCCTCAGACCTAAAATTGTTTCATGTGCGGAGTAATTGATGTGCAAGGTGATTAGGTATCAGAAAGGCTCATGTAGCTGAGACTCTAAAGAAATAATTCCAACCTTGGGAAATATGCGTCTCAAACTTGACAGGTAAGAAAAGCTTTAACCATTAGAAAACAGGTTTTCCCTTTTTTGACTGAATTCCCTTTCACCTGTTGTAATTGACAAGTCCTCTTGTTTTCAAGCTGCTGAATCCAGCTGCTTCCTTGTAAAGCACACCAGGCCTGAGCTCTCCAAGGCAAAGTTCATGGGTGCATGAACCAGGGAACAGACAACATTTGTGCTTTGGTAAAGGCTTTTTTTCTCCTCTTCTGCAGCAACAATGGCAAATTGTGCTATGCTACAGACGTGGTTCCTATAGCAACACCATCAATAACATTTTCTGCATCACTTTGCTATAAGCTTGCCATCAATGCGCAAAAGGAAAAACAATTATCTCGCCGGCAAAAGGAAAGCCAGTTTAGGCTCATCAATAGAAAATTATGTAAAAAGTAAGTGAAAAAAAAGGAAACTTTTTGAAGGAGCTTTTCCCCCTCCTCCTTTCTTACTGTGAATAATTGTCTCTAGAGGAGCTTTTGGTTGGCAAAACAAACAATTCACGTGGATGAAAGGGTCTAGTGGGGCAGCACAAATAGAATGAGTTTGAATGACCATCTGATGCAATGTTCTTCTGAACATCAAAAGAAGTTTAACAAATGTTTCAAGTACAAATCTGTCACTTTAAGGGGCATTCGAGGGCCTGGACTTCACCTGCTTCTCTAATATATCTCATTAAAAAAAAACCTGGGTCTAAAATAAGAACTTTTCTATAGTCTTTAATGTCAGAGATATAGAGATACAACTTATTTAGGCATAAAGAGAGGAATTTACTAAAACTGGAGCAAACAGAATCTGGAGCAGCTGTGCATAGTAACCAGTCCACTTGTAAACACAACTTGTTCACTTAAAGTGGAACTTTACTCATAACGATTGATAAAAAATAATGTTCTTTAGCAAGGAACATACATTCCACAATAATAATTATACAACCAAAAATGTGTGTGTGCTGTAAATTGCCTCTTGCATTGTTTCGGTTTCTTCTTGCTGGAGGCTGCCATTTTGCCGAAGCCCAGAGCCCTGTGCAGCAGTTAAAGCAGAACCCTCTTATTTTCAGCCAAGAAAGCTGCCAACTGTTTAATCTGCAACTGCCATGGTGCTGCTCATATGATCATCATAACACCAGTTATTTGATGGTTTGACAATTTCGTTGAGAACACAAGCAAATGTGACAGTTTGCATTTCTGGCATACCAGGAATGTAACTGTTTTTTGAAACTGTTAAAACAATAGGTTTAGTTCTGCTATATTCTTTTAGATTGTCCAGCAGATCGGCCTCTACAATTTTTGGCACAGTGCCTAAAAATGGAGAGAAACTGAGCATGTGCAGAGTAGGCTGGGGTGGGACAGTGCATTGCTGGATTTAAAACGTCATATAGCTATACCTGTAAAAGGGGCCAGCCTGAAGAGATCTGGCAAGACTTCATTTTCTGACTGAAGTTCCACTTTAAAGTGAAACTAAATCCTCCTATACTTTTCAGCCAAAGAAGCTGCCATCTTAGCCTCCATTTGATTTGTAGATGCCATGGTGCTGCACATGTGATTAGTTATGACAACAGCAATTTGATGGTTTGGCAGTTTGGTTGAGACCACAAGCAAATGTGACAGGTAGCAATCCCGGTATGCTGGGAATGCAACTGCTTTTTAATCCATTAAATCAATGGGTTTAGATTCACTTTAAGCTTTGAAAATTAAAAGGTACAAGTAAATTGGTTGCTATGCACCGCTACTCCAGATTTTGGCTGATCAAATCTTAGAAACTGCCCCTCAAAATATATGGAGGCTCTGTCAAATATTCAACTGAAAGTGTTTTTATGTCTGTTCAAAAGTACCAAAAAGTCTGTTGATCCTGCCAGAAATCTTATGAGCTGACAACTTCCTGAGCCCTCGTCCTGTGCTGACTGTTATCAGTTATATCATTCCCAACTATCTTTGAGGACTGCAGAATCCTGGAGCCATGTCCTAGGATGACAACGCTGCTTCTTCACAGATACAGTATGGTAAGTAAGTGTTGTTGCTGGCCTAATCATCGTTGAAAATAAAGAGAAAAGTGAAAGACAAAAGAAAACTAATACAGCCACTACATTTAAAGACTGGCAAGCTTCAGTGTATTTTTGTTCTTGGGTTTAGGTATGCTTTAACTCCATCATATACAAAAACACCAAGTAGTGCAGTAATGTATTCGTTGAAAAACTCGGATTCAACTTACACATTTGTATGATCGTGTCATAAATATAGTGCAGTAAGAGTTTTTTTTACCTGCGTGGACTGCTTAAAGTGATCCTAGCATCATATATATTTTTCAAAGTGCATACATGCTAAGTAATGTGTAGGGCTCGGTTCAAAACTATTTTGGGCAGTGCGGCCCACATTTCCGCACAAAAAGTTGCATGCACCTTTTTGAAAGCGCAGCCATGGGGAAACTGCATGATCTTTTTGACCACGCGGTTTCCCTGCTGTTCTTGCACCCACAAACATGCTGTAGGCTGAGATGTGCAGGAGTGCAATTTAGAATGAATGGCAGTCATGCGCGTCTCATAAGAGCAGCGCGATTTGGCTGTGGGTGGCTGCGGGTGTGGGAACAGATGCGATTCCCGCACCAACCCAACCAGTGCGAACCAAGCCTAAATGTAACACTTTCAGGCAGGGCTGGGTCAAGGTGTAAGCAGAAGAGGTGACCACCTTGAGCTCTTCAGCAGGAAGGGAAGCAAAAAAGACAGGATCTGCAACATATGCTGCTAAAGAAATTCACAGCCCATGTGGGGCACTTTGGGTATTTCACCTTGAGTGTCGAAGGACCTTGTCTGAACACTGCTTCCAAGTATTTATTACCTTTCACAGAGATCATAGTACTCACACTAAAAAAAGTTTTAGTCTGCATGATATTATGAAGACTTAGCAAAAAAGGTCCACTTTTATTTGTCAATATGTCAGAGAGCTTAGTTCATAAACCAAAGAATACCAGAATAATTAGTTATTGGCACAGTATTCAAGTCCTCTCTCTGAGTAGGGAGTTATGTTAATTACAGTGTTCTGTATATCATCATTGTGTTGAGTAGGAAACCATCTATTTGGCATTCACTGCAACTGCACCTGTTTTTATTATTGCACACTTATCAATAAATAACTGGAAGTGTTCAATGTTCCACCACTGCAGTTCCATTTAGCTTCCAGAACACCACCGGAGTAGGCTTCCATTCTCCCTTTGATAGACAATATGCCTGTAAGTTCTTTCATTGTGTTTCATAAAGTTACATACATATCTAGATTTCATTTAAATGTATTCAATGTGATTTGTACGTAGCTGTTTGCAAGAAATATGTTCTTTATATGCATTTGTAAGAGACTTGTATACAAGCATATTGTAATTTCAGTTTATGTGATTGTATTGCAGTTTTACAGAACTACTCACAGAAGTAAATTCAGCATGGAATGATTTAGTGGCTGAAGCACAGATTTAGGTATCTAAGGTGGCAAGGGATACCTTGTTTCATCAGTTCATTACTCAGACCTGCCTGCAATAGTCTGTGGAGGAGGAGAAGGAGCAGTATGTAGACATGCAGCATGTTTACATTTTTAGAGCCACCTGGAACCCAAAAACAGTAAGGACACATTCACAGCTGAATGAATGGAGTTTCCCGTAGCACACGTGTTCTTGTGCAGTGAAGCACATTGAGTTAGGCAGTTCATTAAAAATGAATGAGCTGTAAGCCACCTCAGGCCATCTTGAAGTACATTACAACACAAATTATGCATTCTGGTGCACTGTAATGCATCTGCATTCTGGACACACACTGGGGTGACATTTAAAAAAATTGGTGCCACAACTCACTAGCATAGTCATGGTATGCTACCATGTATTACTGCAACACTGTCGTATAAATAGCCATAACAGTGATCTCACAGACAATAGCTATATCTCTATATATGCAATGACATATCTTTAAGGCTTAACAACTTAGATATTAACAGTTTTTCCTGCAGTGGGTAGGTCAGTACTAGGAATTAATCAGGAACTACAGCAGTACACATGTGCTAAAAGGGGAGATAATGACAATAGGACAGTGCTGCTTGATGACTCAGTGTGCCTGCTCTTTCAATGCAGGCTGGAGGTGTATCCTTGACCAAATTGTGCAGTTGCTATACATGTCATGACCTGGCTGTGTTGTATGATGGAGTGGCTGGGTTACAAGTTTGGAGGATTGCTTGTACCCATTTATGATAACAGTAATTGATTGCATCTTTGACAAGTCACACATTTTTGTGGTCCCACATTACCATCTAAAATAAGGTACACTGTTGTGACAAACTAACAACATTTCTTAAGAAAATAACCTCCCTCCTCAAGCAAATAAAGTCTGCCAAGCAATATTCATTCTCTCACAGTGATGCCACTAGTGTCCTCTCCCATAATTCAGCATCAGACTTCTTCCAGGTTGATTGCCGCCCAGCATTATTCAACCCACTTATTAGGCCAGGTCTTTACAGACACAATCTTGGGGTGCGTCATCGAGCTAGCCTGGGCATGCAGAGAATACTCTGAAGCATGCTTCAGAGCAGGGGTCTCTAAACTTTCTAAACAAAAGGCCAATTTACGGTCCTTCAGATCTCAGAGGAGTCAGAATGTAGCCAGTGAGAATACAAAATACCCAACCTCAGTAGGAGTAAACAATGCCTCAGGCTTGGTGCTCAGTGGAAGTAAAAAAAAAAAAAAAAATTACATAGGTGTTGGTGTCAGTGAAAGGAATGGTGCCTCATCATTCGTATCAGTGGAAGGAAAAGTGCCTTGCTTAAAGCGGAGTTCCACTCACTCTGTAAAAAATAAAAGTCAGCAGATACAAAAACTGCAGCTGCTGACTTTTAAAAAACAGCCACTTACCTGTCGCACGATCCCACGTTGCCCCCGCCGCAGCCCGTTTCACCGGCCATCCTGTATTTCAGGCGCCGGCATCTTCAGTGTGGGCACCCGGCTGTGACAGCTTGCGGCTTCACAGCCGGGTGCCCACTGCGCATGTGCGAGTAGCGCTGCGCTTCCTGAATGGCCCCGTAGTCTTCTGGGACCTGTCACGTGTCTAAGACTTCAGGGAGGGAGAGTAGGAGGACAACTTCCATATCTGATTGCCTAGGCGATCACAGCGGAAGTGGGAGCGGGTACCTGTCAAATTCAGGTACCCGTCCCCCCTCTCCCCAAAGGTGCCAATCCTTAATGGGGAGCGGGGGACCAATTTTGGGTGGAACTCCGCTTTAAGTGGGAGGAACAGTTCCCTGAGGGCTGGAAAACAGCAAGCAAAGGGTTGCCTCTGGCCCCTGGGCCACAGTTTGGAGACCACTGCTTTAGAGAATAGTGCTAAATTTTTTTCTGAACTTGAAGCATTTGTAAAGGGATAAAACATGGGGAATGTGTATTTATTGCAGAGATCTACTCCTATACTGTGTAAGCTCTGTGTTGGTCGATTTTGACTTTACTCAGGGGAAGCTACCTTCTTCCCCCATCTAACAGTGTTTGGCCCAGGCTATTGGCTACTTATGCCGAAGTATCACATCCTGTGAGAAAGAGAGGAAAGCCATATGTGTCCCATACCCAGGGCACTGAGAACTTGAGAATGAGCGGCCAGAGGAACAAAGCATCAGTTAGGCAGAGGAACCTGTCAATTTGCCTTTATGGTTGAACTATTGAAATTTTCATTCTTACCTGCCTAATTACATAATGCTACCAGACAGCCCATGCAGCAATGTTTTGAATATCTGCAATGCATCACAGAAGGCAAAGAGGGCTTGGCTCAAACTGGATTAGGGGCAATATGTTGAATAGCACAGGCCACAAAAGCACAATGTTCTGCACAAGCTTCCTGACGCAGCTACGGAGACACCTTAAAAAGTTGCTTGCTGTCACACTATGGGTTTTACATTTCTGAACATTACATTGGTGGTCATATATATTGTGCCGCACCGCGACTTTTCAATAGTTTGACTCTATGGAGATATAGGTAAATTGTGAGCAAGACAGGCCAGGAACTGTTCGCCCGTTAAAGAGGAAAGAAAAACAGCATCAAGCTATTTATACCACAGAGAAAAAAAAGAAACATGGAATAGAAAATAAACATTAAAAACTTTAAAATCAGCAATTATGTCCCTGCAAAATACCTTCTATGTGTGAGTGAGCGGCCGTTTATTTGAAATGCAAGTACATATTTCATTTTAACGGGGACCAGGCTGACAGGAACAGCTGGAGTCAGGTTCAGGAAGGAATACCCAGACAGCAGTCCATGTTCAAGTCTTACAGCTATGCTAATGATTAGCTGCCAAGATCATTTCCAGGGATGCTTTGCACCCAAGCCTGACAACCTTAATACTGTTTCAGAAGGACGTATAGAGATAAATGTTAAATCCATTTTCTTCTCTTCATTCGCAGAGAGCATTTATGGTACTTGCAGAGAATTTAGGAGCACTCTGATATGCAAATAGCGACTAGCTCTTGGCCTACCCCTGCAATGGTAAATAATAAGTACATTATATAGAACATAAAGGTCCTAAGGGTTCTGTTCAACATTATGTAGAGAATTCAGGAGAACTTTGATATGCAAACAGCTCATGACCCACCCCTGCAATGCTAGCAAACCCACCCTGGCATGAAGCCAACAAAAAAAGGAAGGAGGAAGGTATTTAAAGTGGTTGCAAACCTCAGACATGAAACAATCATATCCCTCTATAGTGTGTACTTGTCTCAATCCAGTGCTCTAAGTGTCAATTCTGTCTGCTGCTGTCACGTCTATGGTAGTGAGCTCTATCAAACCACAGCTTGGGGTTCCCCAGGGTGTGGAGTCTAATCCAGAGCACGAAGTGTCATTTCTGTCTGCTGCCTCATTCCTCTACTATCAGCATAAGTTACCTCTGAGGAGTTTTACTGACACCAAGAGAAAATGGTGTCGGGGAAGGCACAGCCTTAGCTCTGTTCCGGTTTGCTGTGTGAAGGAGGGTGTGTCCCTTCCCCCTCCAATCAGCTCTCAGAGCTCTCATCACTGAGTGTAACCTTAGCTCTCCACCCCCTGCTTTTCAAAGCTAAGAAATACTGTGTACATTCTGCAATTTGAATTGATGTAGGTGACAGACAGCTGCAGACAGGCAGGTAAAACATATGTAGGAGGAGATGTTGCATCTCTGTGTATCACCTGAGGCCAGTCACTTCACTGTATATATGTAAGGGATTACAGCCACTTTAAAGGTAGGATACGTACTGCTGGAAAATAAAATGTACATATACTGGACTTAATAATGACATCTTATTCAGTTGGGTCATTTCTTGCACATCTTACACAGGTGAAGACATTATGTGGATACTGTCATTAACCACTTGCCCTCCAGAGGATTTACCCCCCTTTCTGTCCAGGCCATTTTTTGCGATACGGCGCTGCATTACTTTAACTGACAATTGTGCGGTCATGCAACGCTGTAAATAAATTAAATTTATATCCCTTTTTCCCCACAAATAGAGCTTTCTTTCTTTAGATCACCTGTGTGTTTTGTTTTTTTTGGCGCTATAAATAAACAAAATCAACAATTTTGGAGAATAAAACAATATTTTTGACTTTCTGCTATAAAACCTATCCAGAAAAAAAAAAAAGTTGAAAAATCAAAATTTCTTGATAAATTTAGGCCAAAATGTATTCTGCTACATGTCTTTTCTAAAATAAAAAAACCCAATACATGTAAATTAATTGATTTACATGAAAGTTATAGCATCTACAAATGCCGGTATATATACTGGAATTTTTATTTTTATTTTTTTTAATACTAGTAATGGAGGCGATCAACGACTTATAGCGGGACTGCGGCGGGCATTCAGACACTGGGTGGGAACTAACTGCCACTGACATCCCAATGACACTTATACAGTGGTCAGTGCTAATGAAAGCATTAATTAATTGTATTAATGACACTGGGCAGGAAGGGGTTAACATCTGGGGTGATCAAAGGGTTAACTGTGTGCTGTTTTACATAATGTGCTGTGTGTGATTTACTTGCCGTGCAGAGAAATACACAGCAGCATGTCCTTGCTGGCAGAAAAGAGAGACCTGTGTTGTATATACACAGGTCTCTCCCCTGTCAGTTTTACTCGATGATAGCCAGGTGCCAGCGGGAAATCTCCGGCCGGGACCCAGTGATTGACATCCATAGCTGCCAATGGCGGTGCGGGTAGGTCGGCGTGTGCACGCCCCCTACCTGGAAATGCAAATCACGTATATATATATATATATATATATATATATATATATATATATATATATATGCGATTTTGGATACTCCTGCCACCCTGTAGCAGTGGTTCTACTATAGGGCGGCAGGCAAGCGGTTAAAGAGTTCACTCCTAAGAGAGAAGAGAGGAAGCAGACAAAATATGGTAGATGCCATTTTTCATTCAGAAACCACCAGAGTTGTTCAATCACAAAGATAGCACAAGATATTGAAATTAGGGACAATTCAAGTGCAAAAGGAGAACAGTCAGAAAGCATGGCCGCTCTCATTGAAAGCATCTGGAGGAAAAAAAAGTGTCCTTACACTGGCCTGCCACAGCTTTCAAGTTTGACCTAAAAGAAGCCTTTGTAGCAATAAGCAATAATTCATCCTTTATGCTAGTTGAAGCCTGGACTCCTTTCAAGGAAAGGCTGCCAATTCCACAGAATTTATTCATAGAGGTTTTAGAGCGTGGATGTCCAAGCTCAATTGTACCGAGGCTCTGAGCTTGCAAGCCATGTGGCCACAAAGTATTCCAGACAAGAAGCCAATACCAAACAGCAACTCTACGGAAACAGTAAATACAACTAATGAACTGCTATAGTATCTACCTCCTTAAAGTAGACCTGGTATCAAATAGATTTTTGTTCGTGTTGGTTACTTGGCATACAAGAACCTAACTAATATGTAATTTTATCACTGTTACTAGTAAAGCAGGCTTGTTATACTCGCAGTGGAACCTAAGGGGTTAATCCTCCACACTGTGTAAAAAAAGCTGTATGATCCGGTCTTCTCTGATCCTCCCCTTCTTCTACTATCCCCAATCCATCTGCTGATAGTACAGAGCTCTAGTAATCACACTGCACATGCTTTAGTGTGTATGCCTAGAGTTTTTTTTTCTTTGGCAGGGTGCATGTGATCAGCACTGTCCAGACAGAGGGTCAAGGGTTATTCAGCCTCATAGGAAGGTCAGAGGAGAATGTAAACTCCTCCTACAAGATTAAACAGTGCTCATCTGGACACTGACAGAAGTCACAAGACTGCAATACACTGTTGATCATAAAAAGTATTTGCAGTTTAGATTTACCAAAATAATTGTATTTCCATGTTTTGTGTACTGTGGAAGACCAGATATTGTGAATGCAGGGTCCTGGGTTTAGTAACACTTTAAAAGGCATTAATGACTTCTCACAGAGATCGAATTACTCACCATGGCAATACCTTAATCTTTTTTTATTTCAAGAAGGATGGAGACATTTTTGTTCAGGCACCATCTAGGATCACTAATTCCTGGACTGAGATGCTGTTTCAAAGAAAGTACAGTCATGAAAATCCTGGTGCCTGTGCAGTTTTTGGCTGTGTTTACAAATGTTTGACAGATCGGTTACAAGTTTGATCACTAGGGGATAGGCAACTGAGGAAAAAGCTTCCACTTGCCTTCAGTAGACTCATGATATAATCTCTGCTTATGAACAAGTCACTGACTGGCATTTAAAGGAGGAGTTCTCCTTCAAGTTAAAAGCACTCAGTTCCTGCTTCCCAGCCCCCTAAACTACCCTAAGCTAAACATCCCTCACCCCATCTTAGCTGGTTACTTACCCTGATGATAAATGGCTTCCTGCATTATTTACATCATGGCCAGCAAAATTAAGCACCATCCTGCGGCACCTGTGCAGTAATGTCCTATAGAAATGAGTGGGGCACTGCTTTAACAATATGGGTATTTCCCATTCAAGGTACAGGTGACAGAGTTAATAAACTTCTTATTTTCTCCCTTTTTTTCCAGCTCAGTTCACCATAGAAAACATTTTTTTATAGCTGGCAAATAAATGTATGTGCAGCGCTTCAGTAAACTACCACCAAAAGACGGTGATTATGAAAATTGTGAATAAACCTTCAACAATATCAAAAACAAATCAATGTCATAAAGCAACAAATAAATCTAATTGTAACAAATTAAATCCTACTACAAATGTCCAAAGTGCAATGTGCTGTACTAAGAAAGACTTCAGCCCTCCAAACAATATCCAAGGTGCGCTATGCATACGGTGAGAATGTTTCCACTTTTTCATAAATCCCTCCTCCAAAAGTGTATGTGTGGGTCTGCTCACCTCTGAAATGACCTCCAGAGGTCATTTTAGAGCTTATGTACACTGCAGCTCCTAAACTGAAGTTCAGGAGCTGTTCAGTGTTTTTTTCAGCAGCCCCTGAACTCTCCCTATTGTTTTCCTATGTGTCTATGTACACATCATCGTTTACAGTCGTTTACAGGCAGTTCAGTTTACAGTCGTTTTTTTGAATGCACCATGTGAGGATCGCGGCGTCAGACCCCAGCCCTTCTCACCAACTCATGACCGAAGGACTAGCCAATCTAAAACTGCGCTGTCACGTGCATAACAATGCCACACTCAGCTGCACCCTGTACAAAAGATTTTCCAGCTAATGGACCACAATCTATGTACCTGCTGCCTAAGAGCGATTGTTACTGTGTCAGGTTAATTACTCAATTAACCCTTCACACTGCCACCACCGCCTTTTTGTAGAGAAAAGGAGGAAACTCGGCAATATTAGCAATAACACTATGATGTTTGAATAATCGTCTGTATACCACTGTCACCGCAGGCAGAGATATATAGAGGTTTAAACCACACAGTAGAGACAGGGATTCTTAGTTTGCATTAAAGAGCTTTAGAAACAATTCAACACTTTTCAGAGAATAAGATTTATTACTAAAAAGGTCAAAAGGGTGCAATAACAATATTTACAGAAAAAGATGTAACATATATATATATATATATATATATATATATATATATATATATATATATATATATAAATACAAAGAGCAATAACACAGCAAAGAGAGAACAGAAAGACGTTTTAGAGAGGTAGAGTACTTGCCAAAAGTACTGGGTTAAGCAGATCAAGTTTCAGAGCAAAGGGTACAGTCTCCCAAGTTGGTTCCTGATGTTAAAAGGGGAGAATTCTTCAACTCAACTCCAAGCAGAACAGCCTTTTTCTAGGAACTCAGCAGGGTGTCTCCTTAAAGCAGAGAACCAATCGCCTAATTTAGGGAGGGGTGTTGTAGGTGGGGGACTCAGGCTAGAACCAAAATCCCTCCCAAGTTATACCAGGGCAATAACCGTCCCTAGGTACATGTAACATTCTATCCACAGGTAGATTAATATGCAGAATCATCTGCTGAACGTCTAGATATCTAACATGCCATAATTTACTATTCCAGCTAGAACTATATGACTTTCTGCTCTCCTGTAGACTTCCGCGAGGGGTGTAAGATTTCAGACAACTCACATTAAACTGAGCTATCCGAATATATGCTTTATGTTTATGTAATTATTTCCTACCTTAAGATATAAAATTATATGAAAAAGTGGGTTTTAAATGTGAGGTCTGTTTTACGGCTAGCTGGAATATCTTTAAAGCCCAGTGAAGGACTGGTTTATGGTTTTACGATTACCTTAGATTGAGAAGCTAACAGACACCCGGGCACCAGCTAATTTGAATTTATAACCATGAAGCTCTCCAGCTGGGGCCTGATGCCTTTTGAACTCAGCATACACACACAGACCACATTTCTGAGAAGGGGGATTGGAGGGAGAGAGATACAAGATGGAGGGTCTTGAGCAAGATGGATGACCACATCCATCTCTGTACATACAATTGCTACACACCAAACGTGCGTTTAGTAGATTTTACCGGTGTTTCAAACGCCAAACACTTGTAAATGAGTGTATCCGCTTGTAAACGCGGTTAACCGCGTTTATAAGCATTTACATTTAGAAGCGTTTTTTAACTGTTCCATGTCCAGATGCTGTCCAGAGCCTTTTTTCATCATCAGAAATGCATCCAAAGCGTTTTCCATGTATTCAAACGGACCCAGTATACCAGCGCAGTCAGTTCCAGGTTTCACGTGAAGGAAAAAAATGGTAGAACGTGCTGCATTATGCTCATGATGGGATCCATAGTGAATACAACCAGAAAAGACAGGTAATCTCAACACATACTGATCTCTCTGCTTCTGCTCTCTCTATTCCTCTCAAAATGTCTGAAATAGTTAATTTTTTACTATTTTTCAGTGCATTCTGGGCATTTGGGAAGGTCTCCTGAGGTTATAAACACTTCTAAACGCAAATAAACGTGCATAAATGCGGTATGCAAACATGGCTAAACTGACGTTTTTTAACCTACATTTTTCAGCAGTCAGTTTCCATCGTTCAGAACAGTTTTCCAAATGCCCCATGTACATGAGCCCTAAGAAATCTAAACAGGCATGAAAAAATAATCCACCCACAGCAGTTCTCTGTGCTTCCACCCAAAATGTAATTAATTACTCCACCATTTCTCATCCAGTAGCCTCCACGGATCATTAAAATGAATGCAGCAAAAGTACCTCATAACAATGAATGAAGATCTAATGCTTTTCATTCAAAGAGGTCTTAAATGCACTAGGCTTGGTATATTGAATGGATAAGCATGGTGATGTCACTATGCCCTGCCTCTTTACGCGTTACGTCATTTGGAATGTCTTCAGAAATTATATTATAGCGTTAGTTTGTTATATCTGTTTGATAAGTGCCAAAAAAAAAACACCTGTTATGCAGGCCATAGACAGGTCGAAAACCGGTCGTTCTATGAAAAAAAAAAAAGGCGGGAAAATCGGTCGTTCAATAGGCCGACGTTACCACCAATGGTAAAAAAAAAAAAAAAAAAAAAAAAATCGGCCTATTTTCATCCCGTCTACGGCCGGCATTTAATTACTTCTGTCCCTTGCAGAGATGTCCGCTATTATATTTGACATGAAAAAGTATTGCGGTTGCAATAATGTATCCATTTCGGATACAGATGGTTTTATCCGGATACAAATAGATACATTGTTGCAACCGCAATACTTTTTCATGTCAAATATAATAGCGGTCTGGAATTCTTCTTCTTTTTCTTCTTCTTCTTCTTGCAGGTCACGGCTCATCCGCAGATTTTTTAATCGGTAAAACGATCAGCCGATTTGCCCTTCATTGCCAAGAAAATCGGCCGATTTTTTTCCAACTTTACCGATAAAAAAATGTGCCAAAACCCCGAAAAACGGCCGACCAATTAACCCACTAACGATGCGAAAAAATTTTTTCAGATGAAAAATCGGCCGATTTTTGACCCATCTATGGCCTGCATTAGTCCTGCCAGAATTTTTGTTGTGCCCTCTGCCTCTGCTGCACTCTTATCAGTTACATTGGTCCCACCATTCTCTATGGACTACAAAACACTACACCCATATTTTATGGATAATAAGAGGGTGGAGATGTTTGTAGTCCTGTACAAGGATGACAACTCTGCTCCTCCACAGATACAGTGTACAGCAAGTGAGAGTTGTTATCACAGGACAGGAGGTGTGTTACTGGCAGGTTCGCCAAGTGAAATTAAAGGAGAAAAAAAACACTGGAAAAAACCCTAAATCATGCCATGTATCTAAGGCCCTAATGTGTCTAAGGCAAGAATATGCAATACATTTGTGTTTTTGGGGTTTATATACATTTTAAGTAGCATCAGAGGATGACACAGAAGAGGCTTTTGTGGCTAACATACGTTATACATTAGGCAGGCTTTAGTTTAAAAAAAAACAAAAAAAAAAACTAACAGTCATTTTAAGCAAAAGCATCCTGTTTTATGGCAATGAACACTGACCAGCTCAGCCAAAACACAGAACACCTGGGCTGTATGATAATAATAATGAAAACAAAATAATAATAGGGATGACAGAGAGTAGATATACTACATAAGTAAATTTTAAAGAACGTTTTCATCAATGTGGTACTCAAAGCATTGTAGATGATGAATGACTTTGTAGCAGAGCGCAGTTTTGGACAGTATGGTAGACCACCTGTCAGCAAGAGATCCTGGCTGTCTCACCATAAATTCTCTTCCTGGCAATTTGAGGAAATAAAATAGCTAACATTCTGAAACCTAGAACACACTTGTCAAAAAACAAGGTATAAATCAAGCCTGATGTCCACATTAACATCAGGAACCGATTTTCTACTGGGAACATAAAATCATCAGCATCCAGACAGCTTACTCCAATGATCTGTGTTGGGATATTTCTCATCAGCTAGTTGAAGACTGTTCTGTTATGGCAACTACAAACAGCAAGCTGATGTATTCAGATAAAACAGCGCATTGAGAAAACTCAGACTGGTACACAGTTGATTATGATACTCACAGTGACTGCTTAAAGGATAACTAAACCCAAGAATAAAAATGTAATATACTGCAGCTTATAGTCCTTAGATGTGATGGCTGCATTAGTTTTCTTTTTTAATTCATGCTAAGAATATTTTCAGCAAATAAAGAAAATACCCATTAATTGCAACAAAGATCATCTTCTTCTGTAAACTACCAATTACCCTGTCCCCCAAGTAATGGACAAGAAGACATTTGGTCAAGTTTGGAGTTCATAATAGGGGAGTAACTTAGGGTGACAACTCCCTCTATACATACATGAAGGAGTGACAGCCACCCAGGGACAGAAAGTATGTTATGTGCAGGATTACAGGTGAAAATAAAACAAAAGAAGCTTGAAAGAAGAAAAAGAAAGCAGCCAGCACACCAAGGACTAGGAAGCTGCTCTGTGACCAAGCCCCAGTGGGCAGGGTGAAATGTGTCAAAGGGCGTGGCCGGAGCGACGGCTGAGGCCATCTTTATACAAGATTCCATGTGCGGTTAGAGCGGCGTCCTTTCCCACATCACGCTAGTAAGCTGCAATAGAACACTTTTGTGTTGGGTTTAGATACACTTTAAGCTGACCTAGGACACAAGAGAGTGGTCAGGGGTTAACACATCATCCAACTACTAAAGAGGGGTTTAAATAGGAGTAAAGCCAGTAAGTATGATCTACAGGTGAAACTCAAAAAATTTGAATATCATGCAAAAGTTCATTTATTTCAGTAATGCAACTTAAAAGGTGAAATTAATATATGAGATAGACTCATTACATACAAAGCAAGATAGTTCAAGCCGTGATTTGTCATAATTGTGATGATTATGGCTTACAGCTCATGAAAACCCCAAATCCACAATCTCAGAAAATTAGAATATTGTGAAAAGGTGCAATATTCTAGGCTCAAAGTGTCCCACTCTAATCAGCTAATTAAGCCATAACACCTGCAAAGGGTTCCTGAGCCTTTAAATGGCCTCTCAGTCTGGTTCAGTAGGAATCACAATCATGGGAAAGACTGCTGACCTGACAGTTGTGCAGAAAACCATCATTGACACCCTCCATAGGGAGGCTGTCCCTGCAGTACATCTATTGCATCACAAGATGCCCCATTATTTGGTTGAATGATGCCCACAGCTGGGCTCTAAATCAAATTATAGGCATTCCCTGCAGCCAAAGTATCAGATTTGGAGTGAAATGTATCAACCCTTTTGCAAGTATAAAGGGAAACTGAGGCCGAAGTTTTACCTACTACATAGCAGGAGGGCCAGTTTACTAAGACACGGAGCATAAAAATCTCTGGGCACAATTTACTAATTTTTATGATCAAGAACGGATTTTAATTTTTAAAATTAAGTTTTATTGCACTGACAAGTTGAACTTTTGAGAGTATGTTATCAATTTTTTTTTCTTTTTTTTACAGTGTTTTATAACAGTTGATTCACAAAAGGTAACTTTTGACTCTGCTAGAAGGCCGCACACGAACTGTCCATGATCCTGGTAGATCCAGACTGTCTGGCTCATGGGAGGCCGTACAGCTGCCGCCATCAGAACCTCTAAGATGGTCCTGAAGTCTTCTGCCCATTCATTATTTTGGGGGGTTGTCCATCTTTGGGTCATATGATAGAGAGCCTCTACATGGGAAAAATGGGATTTGTCTGCACATCAGACTTTGGGACCAGCTTGGAAAGTTTCCAGCATTGGCTGTGTGGACCTGCCCTGCCAGGATCATGGACAGGAAAGTATATGCTCTTTCGGAAGTGGATGTGGCGAAGGTTGGGGAGTCAATAAAAGAGTGATTATATAATTTTAGGCTACAATAGGCTGAAAGGAGCTATGAGAGAACCCGCAAGAAAGATTGATGAAAAAAGATTTTTGAAGAGAGTTGTCCTTATAGTAGAAGAATAAGCAAAACTTTTTTTTCATTTTGGACACAGCAAGAGGGCTATAACCCATCAGATTTTTTCTCTCTATCTGTGTCCCATTGCGGAGATTTCCCTTCACTTCCTGTCCCAAAACCAAATGGAAAGTAGGAGGAAATCCCTGCAAAATTAAGGGAATTCCTTGGAAATTCCCCCAGGTCACCAGAATTAGTGCCCCTATTGAAAGATTTCCCTCTATTACTATTCTGGGGACAACCCAAAGTTTGGGATTTTCTTTTACTTTCACTTTCAAAGATAATGGTAAACAGGACAAATAGAGAGGGTGAATCTGCTTAATGGGGGTACGGACAGCAATACAAACTGACTTGAGTTTTAATCCCTCTCCACTATCCATAACTTAAAAAAAAACATTTACTTTAGTTATACTTTAAATAAACACCACAAGCCAACATCAAAGCCGAGACTCAAGCCAACTGTTTTAATGGAAAAAAAAAGCTCTGAAAAAGAGTCATCTCTAACAAAATACGGTACCGTATAATAAAAAAATGTCTGCACTTTAGAAAAACTGATTGAAGATAATATGAAAGTGATAGATTCTCCTTAAATTCCACATGAATATTTAAAAAAATGGCACATGAAATGTATTATTCATATTAAAATGAATTCTAGTGAAAATGAATTAAAGATAAAAATGTGCCTCCTGCTCTAACCTCCCTAGCGGTATTCCCGAGTGTAGCTCGGGGTAAAGTTTCAGCACAACAAGCGGCAACCCCGAGCTACACTCGGGAATACCATGCGGCGCTGCTCCGCGATCCCTTGATCACTTACCTTGTCCTGCGCTCCCGCGATGTCCCTCCCGCAGTGTCCCCGGCAATGTAATCCGGTGGATGCCGGCATCTGTCATCTGGGTTCCGTCCCCTGCGAGCATCAGGACGTACGGGGGAGGGAAATTTGAAAACGACAAAAAGTGACATTCACTAAAATCAACAAAATCACATAGTAAAATATTACTGTATCAAACCATTTCACATACATTTTGTCCCTAGTGCTTTGTCCTGTGCCCTGCCTGCATTTTTACTGTTCTTTCTGCCTGGAAACTGGAAACATCCATGGCATCCAAAAAGCGTCAGTTTAGGTCAAAATCGGTTTTAGACCGGCTAGAGAACAGCGATAGTAAATTAGATCCACTTGCAGAATTGAGTGATAATGATTCGTGGGGAAATTCATCATCAGACACTGAAAACGATTTTACGACTTTGCTCAGTGATGTGCGAACTTGGCGCTATATTTCAAATTTCAGTGTTTTTGGTTTGATTATATTATTGAATAAAATTTATTATTATATTATTTTTATGATTATTTATTAAATTATAATTTCTAATTTTGTGTTTCAAGTTTTATCATACCCGGGATGTTTACTAGACTCTTGTTCGGACAGATTTCAGTGAGTTATTCCTAACAATTACAGGCCTGCAATAAAAAAAATACATATTTACAGGCAAAAAAATGTACCACTTTGAGCACAGAAATATGGACATAATCAGACCGCTAGGGAGGTTAATGCTGAACTACAGCTCACTCTTACAGTCCCCTGTTCAGAGTTGAGCTCAGTCTTGCAACCCTGTACAGCAGAGATCAGACTGCGGTTGAAAGAGAAAAATATGTTTGAAGGTAAAAAACATTCCCTGTGCAGCATCCCCTCACCCAATACTCACCTAAGCCCCCTCTCGATCCAGCTGTGCACTGGAGTCTTGGCTATCCCGGGACGCCTCATTGGCTGAGACAGAAGTGGGAGCCATTGGAAATCACAGCCAGTGAGCCAATGAGAAGAGAGGGGGCGGGGCTGAGCAACGGCTCCATGTGAGCATGGATACACGGAGCAGTGGGTGTCCCCATAGCAAGCTGCTTAATGTGGGGGCACACGACAGGAGGGAGGGGCCAGGAGTGCTAGCGGGGGACCCAAGAAGAGAAGAATCCAGGCTGCTCTGTGCAAAACCACTGCACACAGCAGGTAAGTATAAACATGTTTGTTAATTATAATAAACATAAAAAAAAGCCTTTAGAATCTTTTTGCTGCAGTGCTCGTACACCAACTTAAGCCTACTACACACAATGAGAAATTCTGACAAAAAATACAATCTGATAATCTGATCGTTATTACACAGCTTTCGAAAGCTGATCACAGCAGTTCATGCAAAATTATCTGAAGGGACAAGCACGAAAATGTTTCTCATATGGTACTAGAACTAATGATTTTCATTTAATCAGTACAGTATTTGTCCAAAAAAAAAAAAATCGAGTGACCAAGACAATAAAATATATTGCATCACTTTTGAATATTTTTCTGTCATACAAGAATTTACATAGCTTTAGTAACCTCTTCATTTTCGATATGAGACTAGCATACGAAAACAAAAAATATGATCATTTGTCCGATATTCTCATCATGTGTATGAGGCCTTAGAGCTGCTGATAAGAAGAAAGTAGAGCTTATCAGTTTGCTGCTCCTCCTTTCACAGGCTGGGATGGGAGGGGGGAATAGACCTTTAAGTGCTACTGCAACAGAGAATAATCAGGTCTCCTGGATGAACAGAAAAAAGTCTCTGGCAGGTAAAACAGCTCTCATATAAGTATTTTATCTTTGTATTTAGCTGTTTTCCTAGAGTTCAGTTTTCTTATAACACAGGGTTAGGATGCAACCTTCATTCTATAAGTGTTTCTGGGAAATGCAGCCAATAGTTCAGACAAACCACAGTAAACGCAATAAAATTCTGCCATTAAGTTCTTAGGTTTTTTTTCTTTTTTTAAGGCACAAATCCATCAGAAATATTTATTTTAAAAAAGAAAAAGGTTAAACAAATATAGCCAAGCTAAACTACAGATAGGGGATAAAAATTAAATCGTTCTGCTTATATTTGAAGAAGGCAAGACAGATTGTGGGAAATTTATCAAAACTATCTGCCAGGCTACTGCCACTGGAAATCCTACAAAATCAACCGCCATGCAATTTTCCATGTCAGTGCATTTTAACACAACTACAAGAAGAACACAGACTGCCAGTGAGGTTATAAGTTCATATACATGAAGACCATCCAATTATATATCACTGATTATTACACAACAAGGGTTGCAAGTAGTTCAGAAGGCTTTGTGGGAATAGAATAGTTTACAAGACGACCATAACTCAAAAGTAATGATAATACAAAGACTAAAAATCTTAACATTTTTGTTGCTGAGGTACTTGTCTAAACTCTAACAGTGGAAATGTATATATTTGCATTTATATTAGGATTATTCTAGGTCAGACTTTCTCAACTTTTTTACCCCAGGTAAAACCCTTAAAATAATTTTCATGGACAGGTTAATTTGTATTCGATATCTGCTAAAATAGGACTGTTGACTTACCAGCAAAATCTGTTTTTTTAGAGTCCAGTTTGGGACACAAGATTTTTTGTTATTACCATGGGTTATATGTAGTTACCTTCAGGATGGAGCCAATGACCAACCTGGCCGCTTCCATGTGGAATCTTTAAACCCGTAGGAACAAGTTAAGAGCCTTTAGATTCAGAATGGGCGTCCATGTGGTTTTGGAACCATAAACAGATTTGAATAGAATATCCAAAAGCTTTCTGCTTTTGGCAAAGGGGTAATAAACCCTTACGATAGAAGCTTCTGGACAGTAGCAAAGAATGCTGCTGCCTTTGCGGGGGGGAGGGGCAAATCTGAAATCACAAAGCAGGGAGGACTCAGAGTGTGAAACTCCAGATTGTAGCCCCTGGAAATGACACTTAGGACCCAGAACCAGAAGGCGGGTAGGCATTCCCCCACTGTAAGAAGTGGAAGCACCGCATCAGAGGGGAGAAGCCTTGAAATTAGGATTGTCTGGTTTGTTGGACCATGTCTTCTTACAAAAGTAGGTTCCTGCCTTAAATTTGGAGCTGGAGACCAAAGCAGGGTAGACTGTCCAGATTTTTGCTTCAACCAGGTGGTTGAACAAAAAAACTGACAGAACCTCACATCAACACAACGGTGTATGATGGAAAAGATCTCTCCTGCTATTGTAAGAATGCTCTCTCCTGCCAGAGAAAAAAGCTTGAGCCTCTACAAGTAGGATTTCTACTACTGAGGTTGATAAAGGTTCCTTTCACTGCTCTTACACCTGGCACACATGTACTGGCCAACTTTCGGTGCATGTGTACCGCTGTCTGTGCATCAGATGCCAATCTTGCTGGAAAACCAGTATTCAACCAGTGCTGCAGCCAGTGTATTCGAGCAGGGAGGGGGGAGGTGAATTCTCTGTGGCAGAATACAGTCATGGCCAAAAATATTAGGACCCCTGCATTTCTGTCACATAATGCACCACTTTGCACAGAGAATTCACTTCCCCTTTACCCCCACATACACTGGATGCAGTGCTGGTTGAATGCTGGTCCTCCAGCAAAATCGGCTTCTGTTGCACAGACAGCAGTACACATGTACCGAAAGTTGGCCAGTACATGAGTGCCAGGTTTAAGAGCAGCAAAAGGAACCTTTATTAACCTCAGTAGTTGAAGTCCTACCTGTAGGGACACAAGCATTTTTTGGGGGCGGGGGTTCGGTATTCTTATCCCTGTGATCTCCTTGATGTACTTATCTAAGCAGTACCAAACAGGTACTGACATTCAAAGGGTAGTCACCTAAGTCATTTCTTGCATGAGAGCTCAGATCCTCAGCAAGACCCATCCTGGAGACCTAACAAGGTATGTTCACTAAGCAATTCATGCAATAGCTTAAGACCAAAGGTAAAAAGTCTAATGGACTGTGGACTGAGGCCTCCAATAGGATGAAACTAGGATATTGGGTCATTTGTTTAGTCCAAACACCACTGGTCTGGCAGACTACGCTAGGAGCCACTGCAGGTTGCATAGCAGAGCCCAGTAAGAAAAATGGGTTTTAAATAGAGCCTTTAAACTCTTGTTTACCAGTTCATGGAAAACAAGATTATACTCCACATAGCTTTAATGATGGCAGTGACCTCTTTCAGCAGGATAAGGCCTCCAGCCACACTGCAAAAATGGTTTAAGAATGGTTTGAGGAGCACAATGAGTTTGAGGTGCTGACTTGGGCCTTTAAATTCTCAAGATCTCAATCCAATTGTGCATCTATGGGATGTGCTATAAAAACAAATCCAATCCATGGAGGCCCCATCTTGCAACTTACAAGACTTAATTCAGGGGTCTAGTGGCATCCATGCCTCAACACTCAGTATTAGGTGGGTGGTCATAAAAAGATGGCAGATGCCCATGCAGCCTTCTCTTTTTGACAGTGTCCAATCACCAGAAGATATCTGCATATAACCCATGGTAATGACTAAAGATCATGTGTCATGTGCTGTGCAACTAAGGAAAATAATTTTATCTACATCCCATGGTATGTTAGCAAGATCAGTAAGTTGTAGATACAGGAAGAAATAAAATAAGACTGAAGCATACCTACCACCCAGAGCTGGGCATTTTACCACATCTCCTGTACAACACAAAAACTTTATTCTCAATATTATGAAATTAAAAGACACACCTTTACCTTTGGTGAAGCTTTCCTTCGTAAAAAAAAAAAGCTCCCAGTCACATAAATGTAGACAGACTGCACTCTCTCTAACCTTCAGCCCCATTCAAGCGATTCAGTGAAAAGCAATCCTTGAGCTATAGTCAGGTAGCTTAGCGTAGGCTGAGATAATAGTCTGCTGCAGGCAGGAGGAAGTATTTCCTGAGTCTCCTCTTCCTCAGTGATCAGAATGTAATTCTTAAACTTTGTATTAAGTCACAAAGTGAGAGTCTGATCTGTGTCAAACATGTTTTGAATATCACCATCAACTGTACAGACACCAGGTAGCAGATGGTGACCCTGGATGATGGCTGAGCAAATATAATGTCCTCCTTCTAGAGAGAAAAGCAAATTAGGGCTTTGTCAAGGCCAGTTCTGTGATCTCTATGAGATGTAATAAATACCTGCTAATGTTACATTTACATATTACGTAGGATGCTATGGCCACTTTAAGTGCACTCCCCTGCTATATTATATCATTTTTTTAATTTTTTGTTTTAATATACAGTTTTATTATATTTTAGTTTTCATTTACACTGTCTGCACCAAAAACAAAAAAGGACTCTACTTCTGCACAATGGCCTGCAGCTTCCCAGTTTTTCTTTACATCCTGCTGTACTTTTAAAGAAAGGCCTCCTAGACATCACTAGAGGGAGCTCTTAAAGAGTAACTAAAGTCTGCTTTACTTACCTCCAGTCCAACGCTGTAAGGTCCACAAGCTCCCTCACTGCTGCGGTCATCTTCTTCAGTCTTCCAAATTTAGCATATAGGGCCATCTTGACTGACTGTCCTAGGCCGCGGTAATTTCAGCACATGCAAATTAATTCATCCCAGACCCAAGAATGCTAAGATTGTGCACTGAGCTGCACTCCATTTTACAGTCTTTAGAACTTGCAATACAATTCTCCCTGCTATACATTTTTAAAAGCCATTTTCCTGTTTAAGAGGGATGCCTAGATCAGTCTAATGTAGAGCCTGTTTTCCATCTATTAAGTGGTATTCATGAGTGGTTTCTTCAACAGCACAGCAGGATGTAAAAAGAATTTGGGAAGCTGCAGGCCATGAGGGGGGCGACAGCTAAAGGATCTGTGATATGCTTTTGTCTAACCAGTAGGCAGAAGGGTTCTTGACAACAAAGCTGCCTTTAGAAGACAAGATGGTGAACGAGTGCTCTCCAAAATGACAAGGTGCCACCTGCCTTATTACAATAATTACAGTAGATATGAACCCTAACTAAATGACATTTACCTTTCTAAAACAATGTGCATGATATACAATTGTTGGTTATTTCCTGTATGCTTGTTTTTATTTTTTTTCATACTTTGCTACATAATCGGTGATGCTGTTCTGCCACAGCCTCTTTGCAGCCACTTCCTGCCTATATGCTCACCATCAGTGGCTGCATGGCATTTCTCAGGGTGGATTTTCGGATGCTGAGATCAGTGGAACATGCCCAGATTATGTGTGGAAACAGCCATCAGAAGTCTGTGCTGTGCAGAAACACAACTGGGGACTGGGACAGAGTGTTGTCATCTCATAGCAAGGAGTTCCTGTACAAGGACCCTCATAACCTGATCACTAGGTATTATTTTCATGAAAGCTGCATTTAAAAATACTGAAAAATACTTTTGAAATTACATTAAAGCACATGCAAACTCTAACCATAAATGTCTCCTATTTGCTCCCTTTTGGTCTGATAAACATACCATTGAAAGTGTTTTATCAGATCTGCTTGACAAGTGCATCCAAGTCAGAAATCACTTGAGCGGATAACAGTTCAGAGACAGAGTCTAGAAAGTTATCAATTAGCATTGTTTTCTGCTATATCCTGGACCACAAAACACCTCCTCCCATTATGTAGAAGAGAGGGAGGTGTTATGTAGTCCTAACACACTCCCTGTCCTAGGGTGACAACGCAGCTCAGCAGTTTTCTTCGTAGCAAGTGAGTTGATGGCAGGATTATCGAGGAAAAATAAAGGAAAAAGTATGTAAAAAAGAAAAATTCAGACACCACACCTACGAACTGGTAAGCTGCAATTCTGTCAATTTTTGTTCTTGGGTTTAGATACACTGATTTTAGTGATGGGGGGTTTACATCTACTTTCACGTGCCAAGTACACAGCTAGCCACAGCTAGTGACTGTGTCGCAGAAGGAGGGTTTTCTTTGAGGGCCAAACCAACAACGGCTCAGTACACGGTTTTCTAAGCGGTTCATTGACATCAAAACCTCCACGACGATGTGTGTTTACGAATACAGCACGAGGCACTTTTTTTCTGATGATATAATAAACACAAATCTCTATACTAAAGGCAGATTTCCTGTTTTATAAAAGAGGAGCATGTTAGTTTACACTAGGGATGCAGCCAAATGTATCTGAAAGTAAACAGGCAGAGCTCTTACTAAAAAAAATGTTTTATTCTCTCTGCAGTTTATAAAAAGGTGCCATGACCATGATTACATTTTCCACGGACAAAGTTGATTGCACAGGCTTTTCATTCTTAGAACAAATTGGAAAAAAAGTTCACCGCTATCTTTTCTCTGTAAGGATATGGAAAATCAAGACAAGCTGACATTTAAAAAAAAAAAAAAAAAAAAAAGTTAGGAAACAGTTCTCCCTAAAAAGAGAACTCCAGCTAAAACCTTATTTTGAATTGAAAGGAATTGAAAAGGTTAAAAAAAACATTTGTCAGATTTTTTACCGATGTTGGGGAGATTTATATTCATGTCCTGTAGACAACAGGAAATACCAGAAACTCCCACCTTTAACAGGTGTCACCAGCAAATGTGTCCCCTATGGAAGATTTCTCCATATATCTGGTTCCTGTGAAAACTGCGCAATTTATTGGATTTCCTCTTTTTCTGTCCTAGTGATACTAGTTACTAGGACAAATAGCTGTCAGAATGAATATAAAGAAAGATTAACAGAGTCAGTGGGAACTTATCTGCTAGGAAGAAATTGTTCATTGCTCATGGAACCCCTAACAACCTCTGGAGGAACCTTTGTTCAGAAACCCTGTTCTAGATCATTAAATAAATGTAAGATTTTAAAAGTAAGCTGGTTTCAGACTTGGGCAATTAAAATTGAGCATGCTGTATGTTGAAAACAATATACAAGTGTAGGTCAACTTTCATGAACATGACACTTGATAATGATCAGAAGATCTAGATATATGGGCAGTGGAAGTCATACACTTTTCCTGTAAGAAATTGAGTTTAGCCCTGTTCCTTCCAACTCCCAGGCATGCCTATAAGTCAGTGAGGCAGCCCATCATGGAGACAACCAGTAGGAGGATGTGGAGAAAGGAAGGGGTAGGGTCAGATTTGCATTTAGCCGTTAATATCTCTAGATCTGTTGGTCATTTGATGTGTGGTTTTCGTGCATAACTACCTCAACATAACCATGCATAGCTACCTTCGGATGTTAATATCTCTGAACTTATTGGTCACTTGTAATGTGATTTTCATGTATAACCACCTCAACATTTTTTTATCCGATGCATGTTTTAAATTGCCCAGGTTTCTGACGAATCTACTTTAAAAAGAGACAATGTCACCTTGCTCACACAGGGAAAAGTGGCAAAGTCCTCACTTCTAACCAGCACTCTGCTGCTCCTCTTCCTCCACTGCAGCTGATGACAATACCTGTTTTTTCCAGGTTTGGCAAAGTAAGTGACTTCCTCCAATGCGACAGTACTCAGGTCCAGCAGCCAATCGCTAGGACTAAGTGTTGTCACACGACAGAGTAACCTCACCATTCCCCTCTTCCTCATCTAACATTGGGGATATTAGTGTCAGCTGTCACAAAAGAAGGAGCAGCAGAGGCACACTGGCAAGGTATTAGTGGGTATATTTAAAGTGGTTCTAAAGGCAGAAGGTTTCTTACCTTACTGCATTCTATGCAACAAGGCAAAAAACCTTCTGCATGCAGCTTCCCCTGCAGTCCACCTTAATATGTACCTGAGCCTGATCTCAATCCAGCAATGTGTATGAGAGCTCTCTTGGCTCAGATACAGCAGCAGGAGCCATTGGTCAATGACAAGGGGGGGCTGAACCTTATCGGTACACAAAGGAAGCTTGGGTGTGAGCAAGTGGCCTGTTCTGGGGGCACTCGGTGGGGGACCCCAGAAGAGGAGTGATCAGGGATGCTCTGTACAAAACCATTACACAAAGCAGGTATAACATGTTTGTTATTTTAATAGGGGAAACAAATGAACCTTTTAAATAACCTTTAAATATCACTCATATCAATCATATGTCACCTGTATTCCTGATTTAATGCAAATGTAAAGTACATTAAATAATAAACTTGTTTAGATTGTAAGCTCCGAGGAGCAGAGCCCTCCTATCCCTCTTGTATTGAACTGTATTGTTGCTGTATTGTCTCCCGTTATGTTGCAAAGCGCTGAGCAAACTGTTGGCACTATATAAATCCTGTATAATAATAATAATATTTTTGAAAACATTTTGACTGTAAAGAATCAACTCACATTATACATTTCATTTTATAAAATTTATAATTGTATTTAAAATTTTAAGATACATGGCAAAAAGAACAAGATGCCTAAAAGTCCAACCACTTTCTGAAATGAAAAAAAGATTTGTGCTAACCCAAGCAACCACAAAACAATAATATAAATAGAATATATGAAACTGCAATAAAATTTACATAATGAAGAGCGAGCAGCAGATGTAGCAGTCCTAGGATTCGTCCTACTATTCCCTCCCAGACTTTACTATATTGGCAGGTATTACTTATCAGGGTAACTTAGAATTCTGCAGCTGCAGCTCAATTCACTAAGTTATAAAGATCGTTACTTGCAAAATGGTTGTCATTTTTCACAATCGTCATTCAAAGAAAAGTCACATGACTGTTACAGAAAATAGAATATGCGTTACTGAATTAAGGCCGACAACTGGTATAGTGATGCCCCTTCATATGACTGTATGCATGGTCATGTGATATCTGATATTACACTTGGGCAGTTCAGCTATGGTAGGTATCAGCTTACCTGTCTTCTGTGATTAATTATTTATGACCACTTCTCAGCTGGTGTATTTTGCATAATAGTAAATACAACTTCCGACTACTGTAGGTTAATAAAGTACAGCAACTTCAAACTAGGACGGGAGGATAGTCCAGAATTTTGCACTGGGCCCATCCAGCGTTAGTTATGCCACTGAATACTGTCAGCAATGTGTCTCTTTGTTGAATTCAAGTTACACGACTGCCAAGAAGCATAGGCTCATTTATGACCAACTAAAAAAAACAATACCTTGCCCCCCCAAAAAAAAACCACAGAGGCTGATTAAATCGGAAACTGGGCAAGGTCACAGCTTTATTGAACTTTCCAAATGTACCAAGTAAAAATGCCAGTCACAGTTATATTGTGAGCATCCATAAACCATTAGCTCACATATTCTAAGAGGCCTGTCTTTACAATTACAGGCATTAGACTGACCCCCGAATTTAAGTGGATTGCATAACCCATAAATTAACATCAATTGCTGTAAAGGTCGAAACTACCAATAAAGCTGTGACAAAACAACGGGCAAATTAATGGGCAACTCTTGTGACAACTGAATCTCCACACAGCAGTGGGACATGCCCCAGCGTAGCCGGTTTCTTTTCAGGCTCCACCCAGGCATCCCAGGACTTTGTAGCCAATCCTAATGGAGCTATTAACTTCCCTGAGTTAGGTTAACACCCACAGAGATGCCGTGCTTCCAGCAGTCCGGTTCCCTTTCCCTAAAGGGAGGTTCAAAGGGCCTCCAGTTTTATGCATTTATATGATATTATATTTATTTTATAGGTCACTAAAATGAAGCTGAAAGGAGCAATAAAATACTACTTTTATTAAAAGCAGACAAAAACAATCTTATAAAGATTGCAAAAGGAAAAAATTAGAGTGTTGGAAGAAAAATTGGAATGAGATTTTATTAGATTACTAACCCAAAACAAAAAAGTCAAATAATGCATATGTACTAGAGCTAGTAAAAAACATTTGAAAACGGAGTGTAAATACTCTCCATAGTAAAGATGCTGATCTTAAACATGCAGTGTAGTTGTATGAGATTACTTTAGCATAAGATGGCTGTGTCATAAAACACTGCATTTGATAATGCCACCTTGATTTAAAGGAAATTTGTTATCAAAGATACAGTATATGGGGGTTGCAATTTAATGACCTTCAATAATCCTACCGCTCAAGTTTACAGTAGGACTTTGAAGGTGCCAATGTTTGTAAAATAAAATGCCATGAATTTAAATTAATTTTAAAAAGGTTTTTTTTTTTGTTTAATAAAAATATATATGTCACACTTACCTGCTCTGTGCAATGGTTTTGGACAGAGCAGCCCTGATCCTCCTCTTCTCAGGTTCCCCAATGATGTCCTTGCTCTTCCCCCTTGCCAAGGGGGTAATATAGGTAAGCTTCCGAAATTATTATGTTATCCAGGACCCTTGCTTCCATATTTTGAGTCAATGACATGTAATGCTTATACAGGTAGGAATTTCTGACTTTCCTAATCTGCATAATTCTGTTGGGTCAGCATATAAACCACTATCCAAAATGAGGGGGGGAAAATTATCTAAAAAACTAGCTTTTTTCAACTCTTTTGGGCAAATTTTATTTTTGTTCAACTGTAAGGGGAGGCACCTTGGAACAGTGGTGCCAGATATTTCCAATGTTTACAAAAATGAAATCACAAAACCTGTATCTTCTCCAACACCTTTTACTGCAATAGATTTTGCAAATAGCCAATTCATAATCCAGTACCTCGAAAATTGAGGCTCCTCTTGAATGCTCAAATTACTGAGCCATCTACAATCTTACACTTGCAAGGCTCTTTAGAATAATAATATTTGTAAAGCTTCCATAAAGATTCAATTTAAAGCAAGCACAAAAACAGCTAAATTCAAAACTTTAAAAGTTGAAAGAAAGCCAGTCATAAAAAGGACATTTGTAATAATCTAAATATCCACTCAATTCTGATCACAATGCAGCTTCACATCTCAGAGATTACCTAAACCAATGCTTCTCAACCTTTTTTCAGTTACGGCACGGTTTCAAGTTCTGCACAATCTCAAGGAACTCATTTTTAAAAAGTAAAAAACTAAGCGAATAGTTTCACATAATGCAACAATATCCACACACGTAGGACACCAAACATTACAAGTGATTTATTCTTGCAAAGCACATATACCATGGCACACTGGTACTGAACAGAAAATCCAGTGTTTCTCTTCTCCGTTAATTTCTCTCCCTTACACACCTAAGATGAACCCAGTGCTGATGAAGAAGGACAGGGGAGGAGCAAACAAGAAGCACCTAACTGCTACTTATCAACCAGTGATGTCACTGGCTGTTGGGATACCTGTGGCTGGTTGTGATGCTGCACGATAAAAACCTGTGCCTTTATGTATTAAAAAGTCAGGCTTGATCCACTTTCTGACATTTTGTGGAAGATTTGTGGCAAATTTTAGGCATCTCGCCAAGGCACCCCTGAAGAACCCAGAAGACACCCTGGTTGAAAAGGCTGACCTAAACCAATGTGTAAATATAATACATATTGCAGTTTCACAGTTTTTGGATATGGTGGTGTACTGAAAGTACAGAAACAAACCATGCATTGGTTGCATTTTTTTTTTCAGTTTATTTCTGTACTTTCAGCTGGTGATCTGTCAGTAACACAGTTCATGGAGGAACAACATTGTCATCCTAGGACTGGAGGTTTGTTAGCACCGCAGAACACCTCCTCATCTTATCTCTGTAGATGTTCAGTTGTTTACAGCAGGAAGATAAGAAAGCTCAAGATAAAACTGCAAAATGCCTAGGACAGCACTGGATTTCCGGATCAACAGGTATTTTTTCGGCACTTATCGAATAGATGTAACAATATGCTTCAAAAGGTAAATTTAACAGACTAAAAGGAAGCAAATGAGAAAACAGAATTGTTAGGATTTATAGACACTTTAATTCTCTTTGTGACAGAGTAGAAATACCAAGTGGAAAGTTCTCAATTCCAGATTTGTCGCCTAAGCTCAGCTCTGACGAGAGGCCATAAACAGAAATGAACAATGAGCTGTTCTTACGGAAAAAACTCCAATACCTCCAGGTAGAGTCAGAGCTTGCAGTTACAGCAAGTCTTACCCCATGATTTTTCCTAATGGCCTATTACTGTGAAGGGCTGTCTCAGTGGCCAATTGAAATATGAAGCAGGCAGGGAAGGGCAAGTAAGCTTTGGCACCAGAAGAAAGTACTGAAGGTTTGTCCAACAGAACGGCCCAGCATCTGCAAGCTTTTTGAGAAGGATATAGGTATGTGCACATATAGGTCCTACCCTAGAATCTAATTTAAGAAAAACAAAGCTACTCTGGGGTTTTCTAAAAGATGTGACTATAGTTTGCATAGCCTGACTTTGCATCTCTCCAGGGAATGGCTTGTGATGTCCTGCCCACATGGCCTCCACCTCTGTCTTCCCAAACAAACAGGAGGATAAAAAAGTACTGACCTGCAATATCAGGAAGAGAAACATCTCAGCCAGTGCTCTTTTGTAAAAGAGCAGAGTGTAAAAAAATACCTTTTTTAAAAAAAAAAAGTTCATCTCTGTGACTTGATTGGCTAAAGCTACTACCTAGAAATTCAACTAAGAGTAACTGTTAAATGTCGATATGTCCAAGTGAAAGATAAAACTTTTTTTTATTAACTTTTGTAGGGAGTAGTCAGGACACATGTTCCCTTGACATGCTGTCATGAAAACACAAAAAGGAATTTCATGGCAATCCCCTCTAACCGGAAAAGGTGTCCTCACTGAAAGATGTTCCCTAACCTCCTGTTCTGGCGACAGCTCATTTGGTTTGACCACCACTTTTGGGCTCAGTGACAATCACTGGGAAAATAGGGGACACAGATAGAACTAAAATCTAACAACATTTTTAACCCTTTTCCTAAACTATCAGGAAAATATGTTTTGTCAAATGATGTCACATACATTGCCGAGGATGGATGTGAGAGAAGGATCAGCGGAGACCTAGCGGGGGGCTAGTGATGTCTCATGGCTACTTCCATGTACCAGTTTGCATAAGGGGATAGGTTTAGAATAAAGAAAGCACCAGTGGTGGCACTGGGGGGATACTTTGGTGGAAATGTAAGGATATATTGGTGACTTGGGGGGGGGGGCATATTTGTGGCACTGGGGTGACAGGGTGCCATTGGGGGGAGGTAGTGCTTGCCCTGGGTTGACACTTGGGGTACTAACACTATAATGATGAGCAGCACTCTAACGGAAAGCAGTATAATGGTGGCAGTATAATAGGGGGGTCAATTGAGTTGACAACTAATGCATGATTTATCTAATCATCCTATCATCATTGACCACATACACTTCTATTTGTCCATTCCCTGTTTGAAATATCCACCCTTGCCCCCAAGATCTTTTGACTTCTTACATGTTTTAGAGTGGTTGTAAAGGCTCAAGTGTGCACCATCCCCCCCCCATCCCCAATACTCACCTAAGCCCCTCTCGACCCAGTGCTGTACACTTGAGTCTCAGCCATCCTGGGAATCCCTCTCCTCAATGGCTGAAACAGCAGCAGGAGCCAATGAGAAGAGAGAGGGGGCAGGGCCAAGCCACTGCTACCTGTGTGAATGCACACTCGGAGCAGTGGCTGGGGAGTGCACATGCTCAGGTGCACCCATAGCAAGCTGCTTGCTGTGGGGGCAATGACAGGAGGGAGGGGCCAGAAGCGCCGGCAGGGAACCCAAGAAGAGGAGGATCGAGGCTGCTCTGTGCAAAACCACTACACGCAGCAGGTAAGTATAGACATGTTTGTTATTTATTTTTTTTAAATGTAAGCCTTTAGAACAGCGGTTCTCAACCTGGGGGTCGCGACCCCTTTGGGGGTCGAATGACCATTTCCCAGGGGTCGCCTAAGACCTTAGGAACCGAGACACCACTGCAGTCTCCGGCGATGTGTGGGCGGGATGATACGCTGCTGTCACCTGGCCACACCTCCGGGATCGCTCAGCAGCTCCGCCTCCTCGCCGCTGATTGGCCACCGGAACTGTAGCTCAGGAGAGGCACACAGGCGGCCAATCACCGGCGAGGAGGTGGAGCTTGGAGAGGAGGAGCCGAGCGGCAGTGCGCGTACATCAAAGAAGACCGAGGGAGCTGCCGGAGCGAGTGAAGAGAGAGGCCAGAGAAGGAAGACAGCTGACAGGTAAGTGAGAGAGCGAGGCCAGGCTGGAGCAGGGGTCAGCAAGGTAAGTATCATTGGTGTCAGTGGGAGGAATAGTGCCCCATCATTTGTGTCACTAATACCAACGATGGGGCACTATTCCTCCCCCCACTGACACCAACGATGGGGCACTATTCCTCCCCCCACTGACACCAACGATGGGGCACTATTCCTCCCCCCACTGACACCAACGATGGGGCACTATTCCTCCCCCCACTGACACCAACGATGGGGCACTATTCCTCCCCCCACTGACACCAACGATGGGGCACTATTCCTCCCCCCACTGACACCAACGATGGGGCACTATTCCTCCCCCCACTGACACCAACGATGGGGCACTATTCCTCCCCCCACTGACACCAACGATGGGGCACTATTCCTCCCCCCACTGACACCAACGATGGGGCACTATTTCCCCCCCCCCTGACCCCAATGATGGGGCACTATTCTCCCCTCCACCACACTGACATCAATGATGGGGCACTATTCCTCCCACTGACACCAATGATGGGGCACTATTCCTCCCCCCACTGACACCAACGATGGGACACTATTTTCCCCCCCCCCTGACCCCAACGATGGGGCACTATTCTCCCCTCCACCACACTGACATCAATGATGGGGCACTATTCCTCCCACTGACACCAATGATGGGGCACTATTCCTCCCCCCACTGACACCAACGATGGGACACTATTCCCCCCCCCCCCCGACCCCAACGATGGGGCACTATTCTCCCCTCCACCACACTGACATCAATGATGGGGCACTATTCCTCCCACTGACACCAATGATGGGGCACTATTCCTCCCACTGACACCAATGATGTGGCACTATTCCTCCCACTGACACCAGTGATGGGGCACTACTCCCCCCACTGACACCAGTGATGGGGCACTACTCCCCCCACTGACACCAGTGATGGGGCACTATTCCTCCCACTGACACCAATGATGGGGCACTACTCCCCCCACTGAAACCAATGATGGGGCACTACTCCCCCCACTGAAACCAATGATGGGGCACTACTCCCCCCACTGACACCAATGATGGGGCACTATTCCTCCCACTGACACCAGTGATGGAGCACTACTCCTCCCACTGACACCAGTGATGGGGCACTACTCCCCCCACTGACACCAGTGATGGGGCACTACTCCCCCCACTGACACCAGTGATGGGGCACTACTCCCCCCACTGACACCAGTGATGGGGCACTACTCCCCCCACTGACACCAGTGATGGAGCACTACTCCCCCCACCGACACCAATGATGGGGCACTACTCCCCCCACTGACACCAATGATGGGGCACTACTCCTCCCACTGACACCAATGATGGGGCACTACTCCTCCCACTGACACCAATGATGGGGCACTACTCCTCCCACTGACACCAATGATGGGGCACTACTCCTCCCACTGACACCAATGATGGGGCACTACTCCTCCCACTGACACCAATGATGGGGCACTATTCCTCCAACTGACACCAATGATGTGGCACTATTCCTCCCACTGACACCAGTGATGGAGCACTACTCCTCCCACTGACACCAGTGATGGGGCACTACTCCCCCCACTGACACCAGTGATGGAGCACTACTCCCCCCACTGACACCAATGATGGGGCACTACTCCCCCCACTGACACCAATGATGGGGCACTACTCCTCCCACTGACACCAACGATGGGGCACTATTCCTCCCACTGACACCAACGATGGGGCACTATTCCTCCCACTGACACCAACGATGGGGCACTATTCCTCCCACTGATACCAACGATGGGGCACTATTCCTCCCACTGATACCAACGATGGGGCACTATTCCTCCCACTGACACCAATGATGGGGCACTATTCCTCCCACTGACACCAGTGATGGGGCACTATTCCTCCCACTGACATCAGTGATGGGGCACTATTCCTCCCACTGATACCAACGATGGGGCACTATGCATCCCACTGACATCAGTGATGGGGCACTATTCCTCCCACTGACACCAGTGATGGGGCACTATTCATCCCACTGACACCAGTGATGGGGCACTATTCCTCCCACTGATACCAACGATGGGGCACTATTCCTCCCACTGATACCAACAATGGGGCACTATTCATCCCACTGACATCAGTGATGGGGCACTACTCCTTCCACTGACACCAATGACATGGCACTACTCCTCCCACTGCAAAATTACAGTTATGAAGTAGCAATGAAAATAATTTTATGGTTGGGGGTCACCACAACATGAGGAACTGTATTAAGGGGTCGCGGCATTAGGAAGGTTGAGAACCACTGCTTTAGAATCATCACTTTAATGTATATTTACCTCTTTGGGGTTACCTACACCAGCTTTAAGCAAATCTATAGCCAAAAGCTGTTTTTGTTTTTTTAGTTTGTGATACTGTAGGGTAGGGTTAAAAAGCCTGTCACATTTTTATTACTGCCTGTGCCCACTGGAAAAATATCACCCTATTTGTCTTGCCTCAAAGACAGAAAGTGATGGGAAATTCAAAATGTATTAGCACAAGAAGAAAAAGTGAGAGCAAATCTTCATATGGAGTCACCTGTTCTGGTGACAACTGATTAAGAGGGGAATCCATCTCACTTTGTAAAGATTTACTCTCAGTCCCTGTTGCTTCTGGTGTTTTAACCCTTCTATTCACACAATACATACACAAAAGTATTGGCTAGACATACAATTATTCATTAAAATAATATTAAACCCGAAACCAAAAATGTAATAAATGGAAACTTACCAACTATTAGATGTAGTAGCTGCAATAGTTTTATTTTTTTAGGCTTTTCCCTCTGTTTGCATCTGGAAATCAACACACCTCCTGTATTAAGACTGCCCATGCTCTGGAGGAAGGAATGCAGGGAGCACATTTGGACAGAAACATTGTCAGTCTGGGGGGAGGGGAGTGTTAGATGTACTAGCAGACTTAAATACACAAACAAACCGAAGCTGAACTCCAACTAATACTTTTTACACAGTTACATCAAATAAAGGTTTTATATAAATTAAAGCTGATCATTGCAAGCACTCCACTCAGTGGTAAATGGTTGTCTTATCTCTGTAACTTGATACATCTGCAAGAGAGCTTCAGTTTCTGAAAAACAGAGTTGTTGTCTGAATCACCAGATCAAAATAGAAGAAAAAAAGCCTTAAAAAGTAAACTAATGTAGCCACAATAAATGTTCGCATTTGGACTTATTGCAGCTTTATTATAACACCGTTATCTTGCAATTTCACATTTGAACCTAAAGAAAACCCTCCAAGTTTTTCCAAACGATGACTCAGAACCAACTGTAATGTTTAAACTACAATACTATTGTATTTTTTTTAGTTTAGAATTAAATCAGGTTTCCCAGTTCTTCTGGGTTAAAATGTTGAGTCCCAGTGGAACAAAGTAATATAGAAAAAAGTTTTGCAGTAAATTGCGTAGGGGTAAAACCAGAAATACGTTTTTAACTTTCTTCAGAACTTCCTAAAACCAGCGAATGCTTCAGCAAGATAAATGACATACAAGTCGTTGCTTGCGCTCTAAATGGAAATGTGAAAGACTTACTTAGTAATTACTTCCAGATACCCTTTTATGCCTTTGTTTCTTGTTTCACTTTTTTGTGTACCTCTCGGGGCTGAGTGGCTGTATCCTTGCAAAACTCACCAGCTTTGTTTAAGCACTTGACTGAATTGGGTCCTTAATTCTTTCAGCAATTGGGACCAATACGCGGTCGTATTGAAGTATGTTTGTATGTGCGCCAGGAGATGTGTTGAAAGATGCCTATTCTCCGAACGTAAAAGGTTCTTGTTCCGCTAATCAGCCAATAATGACACTTCCACCAACTCATTAAGTGAACAAGGCAACAAAGGAGCCATTCTACCCATGGAAGATTTCTTGGTGTACACAGCGACTCTCTGTTCCTTGCAATTCGTTTCTCTTTTAAGGGCAAACTTGGTGCACACCGGACAAAGGCCGCCTTGCTTGAAAGTGCAGGCTTGCAGGAGTGCTCATTGAAGGACAGAAACTTCATACAGAAAATTTATAGCAGTCTGTCCGATGGTGCTCTCCTCCTGCTCAAAGACTAGAACTGCTTAGTTCCTCAAGATGTTCCTGGAATGCACCACATTTATAAACTTAGGGAAACATCACTATAAAAAAGGGCTCTCTACCCACAGTATGGTCTTGCCTCATTTAAAGTCCAGTCAAAATAAAAAAGTAAGCACAAATATTGACAATGAGCAGGAAGCTTATCTAAAAGTAGTTTTAATGTTGTAAGTAGTAGAACTACTCTCCAGCACCATTCCTAAAATCTGTATCTCAACAGAAAACTACAATGAGGACTGCTGCTCTGTGTTGAAGCAGCAGGTTATCTGCTGCAGTCCAACACACAGTCCTCACTACTGAGTCACAGTTGGATCTCACCAATCAACAAAACATATGTTCCCCTATGAATGGATAGTTTATCCACAGGTAAGTATGTGAAATGATCTCTGGTCAATTTTATCCATCTCAGTACCGGGCTCTTTCAAATACTTCCTGCCTAGGCAATTTTCAGCTTTCAGCGCTGTCATACAATTAAGCAGTCATGCAAGACTGTACCCAAATAAATTTTTTTATAATTTTTTGAGACAGAGCTTTCTTTTGGTGGTTTTAATCAACCCTGGGTTTTTTATTTATTGGTTAAATAAATGAAAAAAAGACTGAAGATTCTGAAGTAAAAAAAAACAAACAACATGCTTTTCTTTATTTCTGTTATAAAATGTTGTAAATAAAAAAATCTCTTTATAAAAACTTAGGTCAAAATGTATACTGCTACATTTCTTTGGTAAAAACAAACCAAATCAGTGTATATTATTTAGTTTGGAGGAAAGTTATAGAATCCACAAACTATGATATATACTGTTCATTGAAAATGGATCAGTCCTGATGTACTGATGGGTTCTCTCTCATATCTTGGGGTCCTAAAATGCCAGGACAGTACAAATATCACCATATTACCCCTTTTTGGAAAGTAGACAGTCCAAGGTATTTAGTAGGAGGCATGGGGAGTTTTTTTACGTAGTTTTTGGTCTCAAATTTTTTTGGAAAATGAAAAAATTACATTTATTTTTATTCACAATGTTTTTATATACGTTCACCAGAGCAGTACAGCATCACCATATCATGATTTTTTTTTCAACAAAGCAGCTATCATTAGCCTAGTAAATTTGTGAAAATTATCCTATGGCACCATCTACTGGCTAAACCTCTGTAAATATGAAATCTTCCCTTACAAAATGTGAAATTTACCTAACAAAAAATAGTTTTTGAAAATGTTTTTTTTTATCTTTAACATAATAAAGAGAATAAAAAATACAAAACAGGATACATTCTCTGTAAATGTTAAACTACTGCATCTGAGCAATACTAACTTAAAATGCTATTCAATTCACTTTTATTATTTAAAGCAAACTCACCCATACATCCATATATCCATGTTTTATTTTGTAGAGAAATCACAAAACACCCCCTAGCATTTCTAGCTGTGGCCATCTTGAGTAAGGGCAGATGTAGAATTGTCTTCCTGGAATCCATCTGCCCTTAGCTCAGGCATGTAGACAGGTGGGTGTGCTTAACTGAGAAAGTCCCTGCTCCAGATGAAAGAAAAAAATGCACATGAAGACTGCTGCAATGTTTGACATAATTTTGGCCTCGTCCAGAAACGAGGAAGAAACAGAAGAAATGGAAAAAAAAAAAAAGTTTAAAACAAGTAAATATACCTTCCTATTTACTAATGCTAGCAGCATAAGGCTTAGAAATAGTTAAAGTGGTTCTGAGGACTGAAGGTCTTTTGCCTTGATGCATTCTATTCATCAAGGTAAAAAGCCTTCAGTGTGCTGCTCCCCCCTCAACCCCCATAATACTTACCTGAGCCTGATCTCAATCCAGCGATGTGCACGAGAGCAGTGGCTCTCCCGGCTCTCTCCCTCCTCATTAAGACAGCCAATGAGGTGGGAGCAGAGGGAAGTGCTGAGCCGCACTCTATGGGGTTTATTTACTAAAGCTGGAGAGTCCAAAATCAGACTCCCTTCTGCATAGAAACCAATCAGCTTCTAACCTCAGCTTGTTCAATGAAGCTTTGGCAATGAAACCTGGAAGCTGATTGGTTTCTATGCAGAAGTGAGTCTGATCTTGCACTCTCCAGCTTTAGTAAATAAACCCCATAGTGTCTAACAGACACACAGAGGAGGCTCAGGAGTGAGCTCTGGGGCACTCAGAAGGGGGGAGAAGCCAGAAGCATCTGCGGGGCACCTGAGAAAAGGAGGATCGGAGCTGCAAAACCATTGCACAAAGTAGGTAAATATGACGTGTGTTATTTTTAAAACAAAAACAATGGAAACTTTAGTATCATTTTATGTTGATTGAGGGAGTTTAGTTCCACTTTTACAACTAATTCTGAGGATGTTTCCTTTAAAACCACAGTTCTCAGTCTCCTCTTTTCCTCACAAGTACAACTTGTCTCAACTGTCGCACAGCATGTGTAAAAAACTTGACAGTTGACAATCCAACGTGAACGTTTCTAACAGGGAAGGAGCAAATCTTTCTACCATCAGTTTGGAACGTTTTAGGGGGAAAATATAAGGAAACCGTGTTAAAACTGGAGCAGTCGCAGTTCAGAATTATGAACGATCAAAGTCTACAACATGGCCATGGCATTTGTCAGAAAAGATTCATTACATGACCTCTGTCACCACATTTAAGAGATACATTATGGATTTGAACTATTCATAACGTGTGAGCGTAAAGGAGGGGGGGGGCTGTACCCCTGGATCTACTTTTCTCACTTTGTTTAAAGTTCAGAGCTACAACAGAGCAATCTTCGAATGACCCCATAAACCTTTCAAATTTGCACTAAACTATTTACTCTAAAGTTGAACACAAAAGCCACAATTAACATGTGCATTCAATTTTTGTAATCTAGTTTTGTGGCTTCGCCATGCTGAAGGAGGAAATTGGTTTGACAGCTTTGACACAACCAGGAAAAGGAAATTTTGGAGGGAGAAAAAAACAGCATATAAAGGGAGTCTGGGAATGTTTTCTTTCAGACTGTGTATCAAGTCTCTTGCAGATTTAGACCGCACGATCTGTTGCATCGGCCAAGCCAAGAAACTTCACTGTTATATTTAAATAAGAGATTCTAAATCCCCGTTCTAGTGGCTGATAAGCATAGGGATTTATGCTTCCCAGGCCGGGGGATGATGAAAGTTTATGATATTTCAGTGAACGGTCTTACCGATAGCTTTGCACTTTCCCGTTTTACCTGTAGCAAAGCCAAAACAGACTGTGGCTAACCCTCCTGCAGATTATATTTCATTAATCACATCTTTCTCATTTCCAGGACTCAGCCTGCAGGAAGCTCCGGAGTATGTAATCAAATTTAGCGCCACATTATCAAGCTGTTCTAGAAGTTTGTCCCTAGTATTATGAACAACAGCACAGAGTAACTTCATTTTTCTGAGCCACTAGACTTTTAGTTCAATATTGGGAGGAAGTCTTTAAAAGTAAGCACTGCATAAAGACAAATATATATTTTTTCAATACAGTTGTAATCTATTCTTTTTCTTCTATTTTTGATGAACTTTATTGGTTATCTGACTGCATATTCATTGCCAGTTTGGGATTGTGTGTGTAGTTTGATTTCAAGGAGAGCTTAAAGGGGAGAACAAAAATATGTCATGCTAACAATATAATCGGAATTAGCTGTGTAATGCAAGAATAATTAACTTACCTGGTGTAAAGTGCTTGACTTTGCCTATTGCAAAACTCCTGCCCCTTTCTGGCGCATTGGTCATGCAATCTCACGCTTTCAAAGCCCTTGGTATTGGGAAGTGACATTCATCTATACAATCTGAGGCTAAAGTGACCAAGTGAGAACTTTAAATGTGCTAAACATATTACAATGAGGAACACAGTAACTTTCAGCTTGCAGTAAGCCGCTAAAGTTGGCCATACACCAGTAAACGAACATTTTGGTAATAATTAGTGGGGTCATTCGTTGTCGACCACAGTAAAGGAAATTTCAAAAAGAGCAGGATAGCAAGTTTTTCTTGAACAAAGTACTGCGAATGTGGTTTTCATTTAGGAAAATCCGTACATATTGTAATGAAATGTGCTTAAACTTTTACTGAGCATGTAATGCATGTGTGCAGCAGCAGCGAGAATGGGTTTTAATGCCCACATGTGTTCACACTCACTGTGCCCTCCCAGCACAGTGATCAATCTGGCACAGACAGCTCCCGGTCTCTGTGATTGGTAGTTAGTGGGACAGACTCCTGATTATGTGCCTACTGTGACAGCCAATCATAGTGTTCATGTGATCGAAAAGTCAATCCTGCCTCTCGGAATCAAGACTCCGAAAAAAGACTGCAAGGAAGGGGTTAATATGTCTGGGATGAAATTCAAATAGCAGGTTTGGCTTTTGAAAAAAGGACTTTAAGGACTTTTGAAAAAAATTAGTTGACTCGATTGCAAGAAAGAATGTTCTAATAAGGGATTTTTTTTTAGAATATTTGTACAGTCAAATGAAAATCTAACCATGTATGGCTGGCAAAAGATTTACATACATCTAACCTAGGACAATAAAAAGCTAAAAGGGGAGTGTACACATCTTTAATGAGTAACCTGCAACTGAATATATACCCAAACTATAACAGTTTCACTCATAGCCATCTGAATACTTTCCTCCTCTCATTATATTGGCTTGTGTCTGAGTGTGCACATACTCAATATTAACTGAAACAAATTGAATTATGGGACAGAGGACCATGTCACACTGACAATTCAGCCACTAGGGACACCCTGCCTCTGGCAGAATCACTGAGGCACATCTTACACCTTCCCTAAAAGGTTTTGCTTTTTCGATGGCCAAAACCTTGCAGAGCCTTGCTCAATAGCAAAGAAGCTGAAACAGAGAGATGTCTACCTGGTTTGGCAAGGAAGGGACATCATAAGAGAAGGTAAGTGGCAACACAGGATTTCTACAGTGATATATCATATAAGAAAAAATAGGTAAAGCACAGAGAGGGATCAACAGTGCTATTGCTCCCTGAGCTGTTGAATAAAGCAGTGTTTGGGGGGTATGTAGGACAGCTGGAGAGGGCAAAATGACAGTCTCCTACCAACCTACCCTATGATCAAATTATGCATACATTCCCAGCACTTCCATACCATTTTGTTCTTCCATCAATGTTGTCTTAAGTTTACAGGAAAATGTGACCTACAGCATACTGTACACAGGCCTGAGTGGCCAAACACCAGGTACAAACACATGAGGGAGTGGGAACATCATCGGCTGAAACCATCATCACTGTAACCATCTGACACATAGCTCACACAGGGTTTTACTCCAGGAGGAGCAAAGAAGGGATTAAGTGGGATGAGTGATGGACTAGCAAGAGACCTTGACTTTGCCTGATGACTGTTGATCCTCCTTAGCAATCACTCTGCTCAATTTAGGCAGCCCTTGCATGGCCTTAAACATCCAGGACTTTCATTCCTGCAGAGCTCCACCAACTATGAAAGCCACCATCAATGCAATAACATCAATGCTGGGTTCCTATGATAAAGACAGCCCGGTCTAAAAGAAAGTAATGCAGACTCAAAGCCATCTTTGAGGTCAAATACACGATTATCCAGCCAAATGCTGCGATATATGCAATAAGATTTGTTTATTGGTTCTGATGCGTTCTTCCTCGCTTATGTCATTGTCTTATCCTGTAGGATCAGAGGCTATTTTCTTATGCTGATCTAATTCTAGTATTCAGCCTTAGCATTCCAGGACAGAGATGTAATTCTGTGTCCCTGTGAACTGTTTATAACCATTTGCCAACCTTTCCAAAGGTAATTAAGGGCTTTTCAGTATATGAAAGTTCTGCCCATCTCTTTAGCTGAATCACTTTTCTACACATGACATCATTCTATACCCCCACCAGTAGGCAGACGGTACAGTGGCAGTCATTAATAACAAGAGGCTCAGATGAAACATTGCAGTGCTGTTCATAGATCTACAATAAAACCTTTGCTTCTGTGAGTATGCTCCAGGTAAATGTGAACAATTTGCAGGGTGCAGGGAGTATCCCCTAAGCAGCATTACTTTTTACCTTACCATGTGGCTTTGCCAACTAATCCCTATAGCTGTCCAAATGTGCACCTTCTGAATGATCCCATTGCTTTAAATAGACCTTGTCACCAAAACACAGGAAAATGGAACGATTTAAATGCTTACTTCCAGTGTTTTTTTCAAGATTTTTTTCAATACATTTTTTATTGATTATTGCCATAAAAAAGAAAACTGTTGCAGTTATATATGATGCGTGAAAAGATATGCAGTATACAGTAGGTAATATATGTGAATACGGAGAATTCAAACTAACTGTACATGTATAATGGAAAATGAAAGAATCACATAAAATCTTAAATGGCTTTTAATATGAATCATATGGAATTATAACGAATAGTAAAGATTATATTATCAATATTAATACAGAGAAATATAGAATAATTTTTAAGGTATAACTGTCATTCTACTATTGTGGTGTAGATATGAAGGTCAAGGATATGTAAAAGGGAAAGGGCAAAAGAAGGAAAGGGCCAGAGAGGAAGTCAGGAATGAGGACCAAAAGAGTAGACATCAATAAGGGCAAGTAATTAGATCATAAGTGTAACAAGAATTTATCAGTCTCGATATAGCTTTAACGCAATCCAAGAAGACCAGATTTTCTCAAAATGTATGGGTTTTATCATGAAGAATGGCAGAAAGATTTTCACTGGTCATAATTTTGTGATAATTTCAAAATTTTGTCCCATATTTGTTTTATTCACTTGCCATGTGCCACTGAACTTGCTAGAAATTGTGACTACTCTTGTGGAGATTAAAGCTGGCTACATGCTAGTAGAATTTTTTTTAGACATGTTTGTTTTAAGAACATTCAATTTTCTAGTCATTAGTGGAGTCAAATCGATGTTCACTTTTGACCATGGTGACATGAAGATTCAAGGGAGCAGAATGGAAACTTTTTCATGCAAGAACAAATTTCTAACAGCGTATGTAGTTTTTGTTTGGGAAATTACATTCATTCCAAAAAGTTAAAAGCAAACGAAATTGTGAAGTACTTTCGAATTACATCTGTTACGTAGCTGCCAGGGGAGGCATGAAGAGGAATACTATAGAGTAGTGCAGCCTTTTTCAACCAGGGTGACCAAACACCCTGGGTGGCCTTAAAGTGGAACTTAACTCTCTCAAACAACATTGATTATTCTGAATCCTTATGCTGCTCTCATTTGTAAATAAATAGGAAACTATATCATATTTACTTTTTTTAAACTTTTTTTTTTTACATTTCTTTAGTTACTTCATAGTTTCCATACTTAGGCAAATGATGTCATACATCCCAGGAGCCCTCAGGAGTGGAAGAGGGGTTTTCTTAGCTAACACTCTCCTGCATGCATGCCTGAGTTAAGAGCAGATGGATTCCAGAAAGTAAATGCTATATGAAGCATCTGCCCTTACCCAAGACAGCCATGGTGGGTGTTTTTCTCAGTGATTTCTCAGCAAAATAAAACATGGAGACATGGATGGTTGGGTGAGTTTGCTCTAAATAGTAAAAATTAATTAAGTAGCAATTTTGATTTGTGGTGCTCAGATATAGCATAGTTCCTCTTTAGGTACCTTCAGGGTTTCCTTAGCACAATGCCTAAAAATAACCCAAAAACTATATACAAGCCAACAGGTTAATTAAGACTGCCTTTTAATTACATAAAGCCTATGTTTTTTATTGTGCACATTACAACCTCGGTTGATAAGGAGAACATCGGGTGCCTCCACAGCATCCTTGTCTGCCTCTTCCCTGCCCCTTTCCATCAGCACCAGGGTCACATTAACTGAATAAGAGAGAGAAACATTGGAATACTAGTAAGTACCAGTGTGCAACGATTGCTTTGGAAGAATAATTCACATCTAATGTTGGGGGTCCTATGGTATGGATGTTGCTGCATTATGTAAAATTATTAGTTTCCTTTTCTACATTTTAGAATGGGATGTATCGAAGTTGTGTATTATTTTAAAGGGTGCTTTAATCGAAAAAAGATTGAGAAGCACTGTAGAGTGACAGCTCTCAGTTTGCCAGGGATGCTGACATCACCTCCAAGATGGAGGCACCCAGCAGCAGTCTCAGGGCTTTTGGATGTCTACACAAAGAAGGCTTTTACAGGTAAAGGACATGAATAAAAAATGGTGAATGTACATATCTTATAAGATTTGTTTTAATTGTAGCAACAAATGGTCTGGTGACCGGGTCTCTTTAAAGTCAGAGGTACAGTTGTGTTCAAAATAATAGCAGTGTGTTGAAAAAAGTGAATAAAGCTCAAAATCCTTCTAATAGCTTTTATTTCCATACACACAAATGCATTGGGAACACTACACTTTCTATTCCAAATCAAAACATGAAGAAAAAAATATCACATTTGTGTTGTTCCTCTAAATAAATTGAAGAAAAGGGAATATTAGACCAAAAAATAGCAGTGTTTGTATTCTTCTTTACAAACTCAAAATTCACTATATAAACTGAAAAATGTTTGAAGATTTTGCTTTCCTTTGAATCAATTAATATTTAGTTGTATAAGCACTGTTTCTGAGAACTGCTATACATCTGCGTTGCATGGAGTCAACCAACTTCTGGCACCTGTGAACAGGTATTCCAGCCCAGGATGATTGGACTACATTCCACAGTTCTTCTCTATTTCTTGGTTTTGCCTCAGAAACTGCATTTTTGATGTCACCCCACAAGTTTTCTATTGGATTAAGATCCGAGGATTGGGCTGGCCACTCCATGACGTCAATCTTGTTGGTCTGGAACCAAGATGTTGCACGTTTACTGGTGTGTTTGGGGTTGTTGTCTTGTTGGAACACCCATTTCAAGGGCATTTCCTCTTCAGCATAAGGCAGCATGACCTCTTCAAGTATTCTGATGTATTCAAACTGATCCATGATCCCTGGTATGCGATAAATAGGCCCAACACCATAGTATGTGAAACATCCCCATATCATGATGCTTGCACAACCATGCTTCACTGTCTTCACAGTGTACTGTGGCTTGAATTCAGTGTTTGGGGGTCGTCTGACAAACTGTCTCCGGCCACTAGACCCAAAAAGAACAATCTTACTTTCATCAGTCCACAAAATGTTGCGCCATTTCTCTTTAGGCCAGTCAAAGTGCTCTTTGGCAAATTGTAACCTCTTCAGCACGTCTTTTTTTCAACAGTGGGACTTTGCGGGGGCTTCTTGCAGATAGCTTGGCTTCACATAGACGTCTTCTAATTGTAACAGTACTCACAGGTAACTTTAGACCTTCTTTGATCTTCCTGGAGCTGATTGTTGGCTGAGTCCTTTCCATTTTGGCTATTCTTCTATCCATTCCAATGGTAGTTTTTCGCTTTCTTCCACGTCTTTCAGGTTTTGGTTGCCATTTTAAAGCATTTGCGATCATTTTAGCTGAGCAGCCTATCATTTTCTGTACTTCTTTATATGTTTTCCCCTCTCCAATCAACTTGTTAATCAAGGTACGCTGTTCTTCTGAACAATGTCTGGAACGACCCATTTTCCTCAGAATTTCAGAGAGAAATCCACTGTAACCAGCATGTACAACATTTGCTGCCTTCCTTCCTTAAATAACGGCAATAATTGCCACCTGTTTTTCAAAGAATGAATGACCTCACTAATAGAACTCCACACTGCTATTATTTTGAACATGCCCCTTTCAATTAGTGATTCAATTACACAGAATCAGCAGCATTCATGTCATGACTGTTGGGTCTGTTGGATTTCTATTACTCTACTACACCTGCTAGTAAATTATTTGCCATGTAGAAATATCATTTCTACCAAAAACAGTGATTGATCAGGTTAGTGATGTCTGACTGCTATTATTTTGAACACAACTGTATATTCATATATAAAATAGGAAAATTTAGTTGATAAATAAGAACGGGAAACAATAATGGAGGTTTTCAAACACCTTAAAGGCTAAGCCTTGTACAAAAAAATTACAAAAAATTGTTTGCAGGAAAAAGTTGTGAACTTAATATATTTTTGCAAATCAGCCTGCAAAGCATTGAACCACAACCTGTGGATTGCAGATGCAAGGCCAGGCTCCTGCAGACTCTTCCTCCTGTTCTATGTCAGTACTGAGATTGTGTTCTATTGAAGACTACAAGTTGGTCTGCGCCGTGGGAGCAGAAGGGACATTTAGTTCATTCATTCACAGATCTCTGTAAATGAAAGACACAACTGTGTGGGCAGAGCATGCAGTACTTTTTTCCAGCACAGTAGGTTGAAACATGAACCACCGCATCACACTGCTGTGGTGCGTAGAAGTTTATTGAAATGTCACCAATGACATTTTGATGACATTATGGGGGAAAAAAAAAAAGAAGAAGAAGGAAACCGTGCAATGTGCTGAAATTGGCACTGTGTATAGTTCGCTATAAATTTGGCTTTAATGAATACTTAATTTTTATATTTTATTGTCATCAGTTGTAATATTTCATTAACTGCCTTGAGTTCACGTTATTATAACAGCGGACAACCGCAAATGAGTAACAGATTTCTGCTGTACTTCATTGTCCCGAAGAACACAAATCCCAAACAAAAGTACTGAGTTTACAAGATTTGAAGTTGTTTTGCATCTTTTTTTTTCCCTGAACACAAGATAATTGCTGGTAATGAATACCTGCTCTTAACAAGTCTATTAGATCCTAATTTACAAGGTCAAAGAAGGGTCGTTTTTCTAACCAATTCCATCTTTTTCAGGGCTTCCAATAACGCAAGACTAATCAACTTCAAACCATACCTTGCTGGGAGAAAAGGGTAAATTAAAAATACAGACCCAACTGATCTAGTTAACCAGAGTGCTTTCCAAAAAAGAGTTCTAACCTTCTGCAGTGGTCGCCAAGTCATTAGCTACTTGCTGGTCCATAAATAAACCAGCATCATTAGGTGTATAAACAAAGCACCTATTGTGATTTAACTACCCGCCTTTCATTTGCGCTAAGAAAACAGTTTCACTAACACCAGGCTCTGTCTCCTCCATTTAATTGCACACATCACACTTTAATTATGGCAATTACTTCAACCAGCTCAAATATTGGGAAACCAATAAAGCAAACAAGCTACCATGGTCCGCCATTTTAGGAATTGTCAAACAGCTGCACCAAGTTCACAGGATAAACGTCAAGTACATCCTAGACCTAAAGCATAAATCACATAATCCAATTTCAGAAATACAACAACTTCTTTGAAAAATGCACATTCACTGCTTAAAATAAACCTTAAAGTGTTAGTACACTTCTTAGAAAAAAATAAAAGGTGAACACCATACACCCTCATCCTCCCACCCCCCAATTTCCACTATACTTACCTCTGTGGGTGCTGAGCTGTCATCAGCAGCCCATGTAATGGTCTGGGGATATGAAATACCAGCTCCCTCTACTCTCTGAAGAGCTTCTGGGATGGATCAGAGCAAATGCTCAGTGCCTGTGCTGACCAATCAGAATTGCTCATCAGCCATGGAGGCAAGTGCAGGGGGATTGGATAGTGTTTGTTCACCTTTTCATGTTTTCTGAAAAAGTGAACAATTTTACACTTGCGTTTCAGCCTGGGTGGTAAAAAAAAAAAAAAAAAAGGGTGGTTGAGCTGTGTTTTTACTGCCCCCTCCTTCATAAGTTGCAAAGGCAGCTGGACAGGAATGTACACGTGCTGGGGCAGAATTGATCCCCTCTGTAGCGTTGGGTAGGCATCACCAAACGTGACCCATTCAAGTGAAAGGGACCACGCCACAACCGCCTTGTAAATATATGTAATGCACACAGTTGCAGTATGGTGGTACAGGATTAAAATACCTCACCACTCATCAAACACTTCTGAAATGTGATGTACTGCAGATAGTTTCTCAGGAGGGCAACAGTCTACTACACATCTAAACATAGTCTTACTTTGCCCAAGGAGTTACAGGTTTACCTAAAATGGAACTTTATTTGCTATCAGGAAGGCTTTTTATAAAAGAAGAGACCTGCTTTTTACCTGCCTGCTAGAAAACTTGTTTAGTGTGTACACAGAATACAATCTGAGGGTCCAATCTTGGCATATCTTGATGTCAAGATAAATTAACATGTGTGCATGCCTGGGAGTCATCATTCCAACCAAGATGGCTAAAGATTCAGAACTCAGAAGATGTCAGAACTAACAAGGGAGCCAATGGATATATTGGTATTGCTGTAGCAGAGGTAGGTTTAGATCCCCCCCCCCCCCCAGCTGCTCCACTCAAACACCTGGAGGGAAAAGATGAAGCTCAGATGTGTCTCTTCCCATCCCCATGTGACAGTGTTAGGTAAATTACCAAATACTGGGGTTGTCACATGCAAGGAACGGTCTTAAGTCACAGGCTTTACCATGCCTGGAAGTACTGGGTATTTCTCTTCCACTCTGGCAGCCAAATGAAGTTGTTCCAGTGCAAAGAAAAAGTGATATGTGTTTCTGGAGAGTTGTTTAATTTAACCAGTTTCCTTTGAGTAAAACGGTAGTAAACTGCACCTAAAAAAAAAAAAAAAAACCCACTGTCACAGCTGCAGAGGCTTCCATCTTCACCCAGTGTTCTTTTTGGGTTCACGAGTTCCGCTTGTTTGACTGGCCAAGCCGTGATGATGTCACTCCCGTGCATGCGTGCTGGAGTCCCGGGCCACGGTGCAGTGCTCTGAAGGAACAGCACGGGTATGCTTTTCCTTCAGAGCGCATGTGCCAGCTCTCAAAAAAAGCAAATAGCTCCTAAATGGTGCAGGTTTAGGAGATATTCATTTTACCTACAGGTAAGCTTTATTATAAGCTTACCTGTAGGTAAAAGTATAGAAAAAGAGTTTACTACCACTGCTGTTTACACCCCACTATGACCTCTGCAACGACTGTTTCCTGAGAATGGCTCAATTTGAAGTTTTAATGAGACTAGAACTGTGCAAATTTCAGCAAAGAGTGCTGTGCTATTTCTGTAGATAGCCCCTAGTGCTCTGTGAATTCTTTGAAATGTATTAAACGAGGCAAGGGTGATGTCATTTTGCCTCCTGGCAAAATGATCAGAAAGCCAAATATTCTAAATGCCATGTTGCAGAGGTTAAAGCATTAGATCAGCATGACAGCCAGCAACTGGCATTTTTAGCAGAAGAAATATCAAGCTATGCCATTCTCTTAGCCCAAGACCAATCAAGTTACTTTTTATTTTAAGTGTAGATGGGTTAGAACCTGCTAGGATTTCACTGCTGTCTGGGTACCCCAGATAACCCTTGTAAAGGGTGGGTGCATGGTTTTACAGCAGTACAACGGTGCAGAATCCAACAATGAAGAGAAAACCAGCACACCAAGAGGTAAATTCTGAAGCAGGATTTACTAAAGTTCCATTTCAGCAAAAAAGTTACACGGGTAACATGGGACTCTCCTTTTTGTTTTCTATTCATTGTTGCATTTAAAACCTAACAAAAGATTAGAAAAGAGAAAAAGATATTAGTTTGTGTTGGACTTTAAAAGTATAACTATAAGGAAAAACTTTTTTTTTTTTTTACAGTGGAGATGTATTAGAAAACCTGTCAGTTTTTATTGCTGTCTGTGTCCTCGTTAGGGAGATTCACCCTCTCTATTTGTCCTGTTATCACTGAAATTAAAAGTAAAAGAAAATCCCAAGTTTTGGGTTGTCCCAAGAAACGTGGGAGGGGAAAGCTTCCAATGGAGACACTACTTCTGGTGACTCAAGGGATTCCCTCAATTTGCAGGGATTTCCTCTCAATTCCGGTTTTGAATATGGGACAGGAAGTGAAGGGAAATCTCTCCAATGGGACACAGATGGCAAAAAGAATACCGTGAATACCTACTCCTCCTGCCACACACTATGGTTCCCCTCAGTGACTTGCATGACATGGAACGGGGTGAGCAGCTCTCATTGTTTTCTTCTGCTGACCTCCATGTCTTTACTGCCATAGGTGTTGTTTCCTAGCAGACTTCAGTGGATGATTTCTTAATATTGGAGTAGTATTCTGTGGCATAGGCAGTGGGAAAGTGAGTATTCATAGTTTTCTTTTATAGGTATGCCTTCCCTGCCAATGTTAGTATAGCAAGAGGCTCATTTTAAAGCAGACCTTTACTTCCCAAATACAGAAATACATGATCTTTGCAGCAATGCATGCCCATCTGTAAATGTCATAGAAATTATTTGTATAAATAAATTATATTTGGTATAAAAGACAAAAGGGGCACTAGGACAGTTGTTCTGGGGCTTCCGAGTTGCCTTGCAGGACACTGACAAGGAAGGAACCATATGAATATTCCATCAATGGAAGGCCCAAGTTAAATAGAGGTTTAATATATTTAATGCATATGTAGTTCATGTTTTTGCTAGGAAGCAGATAGCAATTTGCTTGTTCTATGTACTGTATATCTGTCAGTCTTGCATTGTTTTTCCTATAATTTTAGTAGTGAGCATGTACAGCATTTTTGTTTAGTAACCTTAAAACAGTACAGAGGTCTAAGCTTCCTTTCTTATAACACAAAGTAACCTTACTAGATGCAAAGCAAAACATCTTAAAAGATCTAGTGTGACTTCTTATTGAACAGCAAGCCACCCCAGATTTTATATGGTACATGCACCAGATCAGGCACAATATCAACGATGGACCTGCACACAAGGAAGAAGACACTGGCCATCGATGACCTCTTCTTTTGAAAATGGCTGTGTGGGACAGTAGAAAGAGGAAGAACTGCACTGTGTGGAGACACAGTAAAAAAAAGAGGCAAGAAATTATCTTTAAAGTGTTACTAAACCCACAACAGTAACATCAGTCTGTATATGCAGTAAAGCATGCTAGTTACACTCACTGTGGAACCTAAGGGGTTAATACTCTGCATTATGTAAAAAAAGTTGTTTTATCCTGTCTTCTCTGATCCTCCCCTTCTTCTACAGTCACAAATCCATCTGCTGATAGTACAGAGTCCTAGGAGACAGTCTGCACATGCTCAGATTGGTGAGTATTTCTAGAGAGGTTTTTTTTGGGGGGGAAGGGTGCACTCTGTCCAGGCAGAGTGTCAAGGGTCATGGAGCCTCATAGGACAGTCAAAGGAGAATGAAAACTCCTCCTACAAGATCAAACAGTGCTCAGCTGGACACTGATAGAGGTCACAAGACTGCTATATACTGCTTATGAGAAAAGGTATTTAGCAGTTTATATTTACTAAAATAATTGCACTTCCATGTTGTGTGTACTGTGGGAGATGAGATATAGTGAATGTAGGGCCCTGGGTTTATTAACACTTGAAAGCGGAATTAAACTGTATCTGAGCACCACAAACTGAAAACACTGTTTAATTTATTTTTAATATTCAAAGCAAACTCCCACCCATGTCTCCATGCTTTATATACTGCTGAGAAATCACTCTGAAAAACACCCTCCCTAGCATTTCTAGCCGTTGCCATCTTGAGTAAGGGCAAACAATTCAAGTGGTCTTTACTTTCTGGAATCCTCAGGCATGCAGGCAGGAAGGTGCGTTTAGGTGAGAGAGCCTCCCCTTTCCTGATGAAGAAAAAAATGCCCATGGGATGTGTGACATCATTTAGGTCGAGGGCAGAAACTAGGAAGCAGCTGAAGAAAGAGTAAACAGCATAAGATTAAAAATAGTTAACGTTTATTGAGAAAGTTTAGTTCCACTTTAGATTTGCTTATTTAACTATGTAGAATACAGTATTAGTGGTATGATCAGATGGGTGGGTGGGGGGTCCACTTTAAATACAATCTTTTTAATGTTAGGGCTGGAGCATACCTTTAATTCCCTGGAAGGTATCTGGTATTCATACAGCTGCACCTTGGCAGTATAATCTCAGGGCTGGTGAGATTAGTGGAGCTTCCTCCCAGCCTGCTCACTGCTATTCCAGGCATGCAGAAGATTCCAATTCTATTAAACTGAATTTCGACTCTTCTTTCTGAACTCAGCTGCAGTATTTTAAGGATGACCCTGAACTCCAACCACAATTTACTAAAATGATCTGGATTTGGTTTATTGGGAACAAAATATCTTCATATTTCAAATTTGTTCCTTCTGCATGAACGTTCTTCTAAATTCCTATAGTGCAAGTCCACATTTAGGTTTAATATGTAAACTTCTACACAAGAAAAAGACTTTTCTCCGGGCATCCTGAAGCCAACAGAAAACCACAAGTAGGAAAAAATATAAACAAGCGGTTTACTATGAAAAGTAATTCATGTTATACAACATTTCACGTGGTGGAAGGCAGAAAAAAATCATGGAGCAAAGCTTTAAAAAATGCTGTATATTTATATTAATGCAGTTTGATAGTAACCACTTCAGTACCAGCTGGCTGATCCTCTCTACCAGGCCGGTTTGCAGTACAGTATTCTGTAAATAGAAATTTGATAGCGCCTCCAGTTTTTTAGTTCAGATTGATGAATTAGATGTGGTTTGGGGACAGACTTTTTTGGAAGAATATGAAATACAAACATGTTAGTCTTTCTTGTTATTTATGCAAAATGTGAAAATAAAATCTTAGGGATTTCCAGCATTAAAAACATTAAAGTTGAACTCCAGGCAGATTAAAAAAAAACAAATTATTGCAACTCTGTATTCATTAACCACTTCAAGTCCGGACACTTTCACCCCCTTCCTGTCCAGGCCAATTTTCAGCTTTCAGTCCTATCACACTTTGAATGACAACGGTGCGTTCATGAAACACTGTACCCATATGAATTGTTTAGCATTTTTTGAGACAGATAAAGCTTTATTTTGGTGGTATTTATTAATTACTGGGATTTTTATTTTTTTGCTATATAAATGAAAAAGTCCAAAAATGTTCAAAAAAAAAAAAGTGTTTTTCTTATAAAATTTTGCAAATAAATAATCTTTCTTCATAAATCTTGGCCAAAATTTATTCAGTTATCTTTTTAGTAAAAAAAAAAAAAACCAAATTACTTTATAACTAAAAATTATAATTTTTTTAAAAAATTTTACATTTTTATTTAATTTTTTTATATTGTTATTTTTTTTTTTTACATACTGTCACCCTAGCAGTACAGTGTCACCATGGTAACACTGTACTACTTGTGTGGGGTTAAGATTTTTTTTTATTTTTTTACACGGATTGCTTTTACACCCATAAAGGCTGTAAAAGTAATCAATTCTCCTTCTTTTTGGCTGCATTCTTGCAGCCATTGACAAATACTGTGTGAGCTGTGATTGGTCACAGCTTGTTACATGGTACAAGGCTGTTGTGAATAGCCTTGTATCTTGTGACCTCTGTGATCATTCACAGATTTCACACGTAGTAAGCAATGATGTCAGAAGTGATGTCTTGTTTACTACTCTTCATGTGATCGCTGGCCAATCAGTGATCACATGATCGGGACCTCGCACAGAGGTCCCGTAAAAAGATCGACGTTCCACTGTGTCCAGAGGACACAGCGGGCACCGGATCACGGTGCTACGCGCTCCCAGGGAGCTCGCACAAGCAGAGGGTGGGGTGATGCCATTTATAAACGGCCACCCACCCCTGCACTTTCACCGACTGTTTATATACAATGGCCGGATGGGAAGTGGTTAAAGTGGTATTAAAGGTTCGGCTTTAATTTAACCATTTCAATACCAGGCAATTTTTCACGTTTCAGCTCTCTCACACTTTGAATGACAATTGCGCGGTCATACAACATTGTACCCAAACTAAAATTTTATCATTTTCTTCACACAACTAGAGCTTTCTTTTGGTGGTATTTAATCACCACTGGGATTTTTATTTTTTGCTAAATTAACAAAAAAAGACCAAAAATTTTGAAAAAAAACACGTTTTTGTTTGTTTCTGTTATAAACGTTTGTAAATAAATAATAGTTCTTCATAAATTTAGGCCGAGATGTATTCTACTACATGTCTTTGGTGAAAATAACCCAAATTAGGATGTATTTTTTAGTTTGTAGGAAAGTTATAGAGTTCACAAACTATGGTATATATCTGAAAATTGATCAATCCTGAAGTACTGACAGCCAATCTAATTTCTTGAGGTCCAAGAATGTCAGAACAGTACAGATATCCCCCAAATGACCCCTTTTTGCAAAATAGACAGTCTGACGTATTTCATAAGAGGCATGGCGCGTTTTTTGAAGTTGTATTTTTTTTGTCATAATTTTTCGGAAAATTAAAAAATTAAAAAATTATTTTCACAATTTTTTTTTTTACATACTGTCACCAGTGCAGTACAGCATCATCATATAACTGGCATTTCGGTGAACAGGGACACTGACTGGTGAAAGTATGAAAAAAATAAATATATATATATATATATATATATATATATATATTTATATATATATTTTTTTTTTTTTTTTTTTTTCAATTTTTTATTACATTTTTTTTTATTTTTTTAAAGATTTTTTTTTCATATTTTACTATGACCAAAGTAGTACAATGTTACCATAGTAACATTGTACTACTTTGGGAAGTGATCAGTATTTTTTTTTTTTTTTACACAATTTGCTTATAGCAAAGAATTACTTTGCTATAAGCAAGAATTTACCAGAATGAAATCGATTCATTCTGGGGGGGGGGGGGGGGGGGGAGTTTGTGTGCTTAGCTGTGATTTGGCCACAGCTAATCACATGACATGTGACCTGCTGTGACCATTCACAGCTAGGCACTAGTATACAATGGATGGCATGAATGAAGCCATCCATTGTGTACAACTGTCATGTGACCTGCTGTGATTGGTCACAGTAGGTCACATGGTACCGCAACGGGGGCCGGTACTCAGATCTGTCATCGGCCGTGTCCGAGGTACACGGCCGGTGACAGATCGCGTCGCTGCGTGGCTCTGCAACCGCGCGAACTGCGCATGTGCGGGAGCACGCCAAATGGCGTGCACCCGGAAAGGTGAAGCATTGTTGCCACTGCCAAACGGCTATAGGCCGGGCGGCTAATGGTTAAAAATAAAGATGTCATACTTACCTGCTCTGTGCAGTGGTTTTGCACAGATCAGCCCCGAACCTTTGCTTCTCAGGTTCCCTACTGGCACTTCTGGCTCCTCTCCCTTGACCAGTGCCCCCAATAGCAAGCTGCTTGATATGGGTGCACTGATTCATGCTCACTCCCGAGCCCAGCTCTGTGCAACTATGAGACACAGAGCAGCTCTCTCCTCATTGGCTCACTGGCTGTGATTTACAGGAGGAGAAGGAGTCCTAGGACAGCCGAGGCTCCTATATACATTGCTGGTTCGAGAGGAGGCTCAGTGAGTATTAGGTGGGACTGTGGGGGGAGCAGCACACAGAAGGTTTTTTTACCTTCGTACATAGAATGCATGGAGGTAAAAAAACAAACAAAAAAGAACCTTCAGCCTTTATAACCAATTTAATACATCAATAAATGTAATTTTAAAATGCAAGCAGTATAAGTAACTGAATTTGAAGCTGAACTTCACTGATTCACCAATCAGCCATAGAATTAGGATCACCCACCATGACATTATGGTCACCCACCTAATATTGAGTAGGTCCCATTTTTGCCACCAAAATAGTCCTGACCTGTCAAGGCATAGACTGGGTCTCCCAGTAGAATATTGTCCAAAGCATCACACTGTCTCCACCGGCTTGTCTTCTTCCCATAGTGCATACTGGTGCTCTTTCCCAGACAAGCGATGCTCACAGGCCTGGCCAGCTACATGATTTAGAAGAATGAAGAAAATGTGAATCATCAGACCAGGCCACCTTCTTCCATTGCTCTGTGGTCCAGTTCTGATGCTCATGTGCCCACTATAGGTGCTATTGACTTTGGAGTACTGCTTGGACCTTGAAGAAGGGGACATACCCAGAAAACTTGTCCTGAAAATTGTATGTTCGTGCAAATCAAAAAGTATCACAGACAGTACTCAATTGTTTCTGACACAGGTAAGAATGGGCACCCTCTTTCTGTTAAAGAAAATAAGAATAGGCACCCTCTTTTATCTGCGGCAATGCGTCCCCTCTATAGACAGCAAACTGTGATGCACTGTGTATTCTCACACCTTTCTATCAGAACCAGTGAGAACTTTTTCAGCAATTTGAGCTACAGAAGCTCTTCTATTGGATTGGTCTTTGCTCCCCACATGCATGAAAGAGCCTTGGCTGCTCATTTCTCTGTTGGCATTCTCCTTCCTTGAACCACGTTTGGTACATCTGGACCACTGCAGACCAAGAACATCCCACAAGAGCTGCAGATTTGGAGAGGCTTTGACCCAGTCCTCTAGCCATTGCAAGTTGGCCCTTGTATAGGCGCTCAAATCTTAACACTTACCCATTTTTTCTGCTTTCAACACAGCAGCTTCAAGGGCATGTTCCTAGTGTATTCCACCCACTTTC